>NW_005367431.1:5917660-5920686 GCF_000412655.1 Myotis brandtii | reverse complement strand
TTTTGGTTTCATCCACATATGCTTGTGAATCTTTGTTCTCAGTGATGAATTTTGTTAAGTCTCATAATAGGAGTAGCCTGGCTGATGAAAGTAGTAGCTCGTGCATATCTCTGAAGGTCACGAAATATAAACCTGATGTAAAATCTCTGTCATCAGTGATGCAGCAGCAAAAGTCCCACTGATAATATCAAACGGAGTCATAAAGTTTTCTGTCGGACTATCAGTGTACATGTACACATTAAAAAATAAATGTATTTTTCATCATCATATACTGTTTTTGTCGCTCAAATGAATTTTATTATTTCTTCAAGGTTCTTCACATACGTACACCTTAAGAAGTATCAAGTAGGCGTAACATGTTCTCAAAAAATTAGGGTTGGCACACAGAAGAATTTTGAGTCAGAGATTTTGCTGGTTTTGGCACACACTCACAAAAAGGTTGCCCACCCCTGGCCTAATGTAAGATTCAACCTATAAGATCAACATTATTAAAAGTCCCAAATGTATCTGGATCATTAAAAGAGGTAAATGTCCTAAACTCCAACTAGTTTATCCTTAAGAAAGAGAGGATGTGTTTACCCAATTATGAATCTTTTTATGTCTAAGTCCTATTTCTCCAACTACATTATTAAGTTTCTTGATGGCAGAGAACTGAGATGTAAACATCAATATATTGTTTTGTTTTGAGAAGGACTAACAATGATCTCACCGCAAGGAATGGGGGTAGTGGCAAGGAGACTGAATTCTTCTATATCCACATAATAATGCCCTCCTTTCATGCTAAGGAACTTATCCATTCAGAACAGTAGTTGCCAGATCTATAAAATGGGTTGATAAGAGTCCAGATAATTTCTTCCAGCTATAAAAGCTATGATTCTTAGGGCAGCCAATAAACACTATCAGCATAAGCCTATATATTGGCTTTGTCCTCCACAGCTAATGAGAACTAAGCAGAGTACAGAAAAAACTCTCAATCTTAAATAAAAGATTGCTGGTATATATAGCATTGGTCCTAAGTAATGCCATAAAAGTGCATTTTATCAATGAGATTGGTAAGGAACGATAAAATATTTTTAAAGTAAGTGGGGTATGGATAGGTGAAAGAGGTGAATTAATGAGTGAAGAGTTAGCTACTTAGTTAAGGAGCTATTGGAATTGTGTATATGTATATGTGGTTGTATTTTAAATAATGACCAAGATAAGAAAATCTCATCATTAGGCTCACCATTATTTTTAGCCCTCAAACATAAATGAGCATTGCCCTATCAAAATTCAGATTATAAAGATAACAATGAGATTTTCAATCTTACAACACATTTTCACATCAGCATAGCCTTTTTTCTTATAGTTTCAACATTTCCCCCAATCCATCTCTCAACAACAAAATCCTCCAAGTACTCAGCATCTACTAAATATACAAACCCCACCCCATCAAACTTCCTAAGGAAATAAAATTACTTAAAAGAATGTTGTTTTCCTGATTCATTCATTTTCTGCATCTGTTTCTATATCTATATACAAACCATGTGCCAGAATCACAATTCAATTTTACATCTGCAAGTGATCAAGGCTGTTATAATTTCAAAGAATAAAAGTGTGCACACAGTAGACAATATTAGCTGAATATATACAGATTTAGAATACAAGTGACCAAAATACAAATAAGATTTATGAGAAGTACCCACTACAACTACAGACTAAAGCAGGGGTGGGCAAACTTTTTGACTCGAGGGCCACAATGGGTTCTTAAACTGGACCGGAGGGCCGGAACAAAAGCATGGATGGAGTGTTTGTGTGAACTAATATAAATTCAAAGTAAACATCATTACATAAAAGGGTACGGTCTTTTTTTTTTTAGTTTTATTCATTTCAAGCGGGCCGTAGTTTGCCCACGGCTGGACTAAAGTATAAGGGCCCGCGGGCTGTAGTTTGCCCACGGCTGGACTAAAGTATAAATTCTTTAGTCTGTCACTCAAGGCCCTGGCATGCTGGCCATTATCTTTTTTCCTTTTCTGGACAGACTGACCTATTCATTATTTCCTAAGTACAAACTCCTTCATGTTACACCTTTGCCCAGACATTTCACCTGCCTGGAATTACCTCCATCTCATCAAGCCTATTCAAAAACAATTCAAATGTCACTTCCTCAGAAATGCCTTCCCTGACAATCCTAGCCAAAGCTGCACTCGCCTTCTCTCTTGTTACTCCCTACTGTATCAAACTGTTTTATTTTCCTCTCTCTATCTTAAAGTATTCTGTTGATATTTTTACTGCTTGTCTCTCCCAACTAGCATGTAAGCTCCATGAAGACAAGAATTCTGCCAGTCTTGGTCACCACTGTACCCCAGTACCTAGAACACTACCTGGCATGCAGAAGACAGTCAATAATTAACCAAACAAGAGAGATTGAATTTGTTTCCTCTCAGCTAATGCTATAGTTCTTCTCAAGAGCATAAATAATGTTTTCTACTTCTTCATCTCCCACAGCATCTAACCAACTAACTGCACTAGAATCACCCAATAAATGCCCAACTATAGTCTTTTCTGGCATACCCTTCCAGTTATATCTTTAATTGAGTAAAAAATATGCTTTAGCCCCCACTGGTTTAGTTCACTGGATCGAGTGTCAGCCCACGGATTGAAGGGTTATCAAATAGTTAAGAAAAATTGGATACAGATATTTAGCTACACAAATATGAGGCAAACAGTTAACAATTATTGAATACAGGTGAAAGGTATGAGTATTTATTAGACTACTGTTTTATCTTTTCTGTAAGTTTGAAATTTTTCATAAGAAGTTGATGGGGGGGAATGTTTCTCTTAAAAGATTAGTATGTGGCCCTAACTGGTTTGGCTCAGTGGACAGAGCGTCAGCCTGCAGACTCAAGGGTCCCAGGTTCGATTCCGGTCAAGGGCAGGTACCTTGGTTGCAGGCACATACCCAGTAGGGGGTGTGCAGGAGGCAGCTGATCGATGTTTCTCTCTCATTGATGTTTCTAACTCTCTATCCCTCTCCCTTCCTCCCT
>NW_005367431.1:5914254-5916596 GCF_000412655.1 Myotis brandtii | reverse complement strand
GGGGGTGTGCAGGAGGCAGCTGATCGATGTTTCTCTCTCATTGATGTTTCTAACTCTCTATACCTCTCCTTTCCTCTCTGTAAAAAATCAATAAAATATATATATAAAAAAAAGATCCAGAGTTTGATTTTGGTCAAGGCACGTGCCTCAGTTGCAGGCTGGATCCCTGGCCCTGGTCCAGGCGCATGAGGGAGGCAACCAATTGATGTTTCTGTCTCTCCTCCTCCCTTCCATTCTCTAAAAATCAATGGAGCCCAGTCGATGTGGTTCAGTGGTTGAGCACTGACCTATGATTCTCTCTCATCATTAATGTTTCTATTTCACACAACTTTAGTGGTGATCTTAAAGACTATCTATCCAAATCACTTTTCAGATGAGAAAACCGAGACCCTGAAAAATTACATGCATGCCAAGGCCATACTATCTGGCTATGGCAATGCTAGGTCTAAAACTCAAATTTCCCCAGTTCCTAGTCAAATACTCAACTACCTTTCGTATAACCCAAGGCTTCTAGAACTGCATTAACTTCAGTGTAACCTGTAATATGGCAATCACTTCAATCAACAAATGCTCTTTCAGAACCTCTAGTTCTACTATTTCGTATATATGTATGAGTTGGGCAACGAATTCTAGGCATATAGATCCAAAAACTCAGGGAAAATATTTGCAAGTCATGTATCTAATCAGATACTAGCATCCAAAATATACAGAGAACTCTTACAACTCAACAATAAAAAGACAAATAGCCAGGTCTAGCCAATTTGGCTCAGTGGATAGAGCATCAGCCTGTGGACTAAACCGTCCCGGGTTCGATTCCAATCAAGGGCACATGTCCACTGAGCTAAACCAGCTAAGGCTGCACTTATATTGTTATAATCATCTGATTACCTTTGTCACTTATATATATTATGAATAGCATAAGAGTATTTATCTCTATATTCCTACTTAGAGGACATGCCTTGCTCAATAATATTGAATTGAGACTCTGGTGCATTAACCTTGTGTTGGTATTTCTCTTTTTCCTAAGAGGGCATGAGTGAGAAGCTCACTTTTGTGTGTCTCTGTGTGTTTTAAAACAAACAAATAAAAATATATATTGCTATAATTCACATAATATAAAATTTTAGAGTGTACATTTTATTGTGGGGTTTTTTTTCAGTATATTCACAGGGTTGTGCAACCATTATCACTATATAATTTCAGATCATTTAATCATTCCAAAAAGACACCCATGCCCTTAGCAGTAACTCTCCATTTTCCCCTACCTCCCTTATCTCCAGTCCCTGGCAACAGTAATCTATTTTCTGTCTCTATGGATTTACCTATTCTGGACAATTCACATAAATAGAATCATACAATATGTAGACTTTTGTGTATGGCTTTTTTTACTTACCACTGTGTTTTCAAGGTTTATCCATATCATAGCATATATCAGTACCAGGTTTGATTCCAGTCAAGGGCACATGCCCAGGTTGTGGGCTCAATCCCCAGCAGGGGGCAGTAGGGGGCATGCAAGAGGCAGCCAATCAATGATTCTTTCTCATCACATTGATGTTTCTATCTCTCCCTCTCCCTTCCTCTCTGAAATCAATAAAAATATATATATGCAACAACAGAAGTACAAAGTAGAAGGAGTTGACTTATTATGGAATCAGGAAAGGTTTCATAGAAGCAAAGATGTCTAAACTACATTTTAACCCTTCGTATGCCATAATTGTCTACAGACGCAAGCGGGATGGTTTCTGTTTTGGATGCATGGCAGTTAACTGATTAAAGAATGAGTAAAAGTCCTCTCCAGCAGATTATGTGTGTGTGTTGTGTGTTGTGTGTGTGTGTATATATATATCAGGTATATATATACATATATATACATATATATACATATAGCCCGGTGCACAAAATTTGTGCACTCCGGGGGGCGGGGTGTGTGTGTGCCCTCAGCCCAGCCTGCGCCCTCTCACAGTCCAGGGATCCCCATGATTCATCGCCCCACAGAGGGAGGCCCTGCCCACCCGACCCGCCGCAGGGCCACCGGCCGAATAGCCTGGGCCTCCCTCTGCGAGGCAATCAATTGCAGAGCTCCCCACCACCCCCAATCAATCACCCCGCAGGGGGTGGCCTGGGCCTCCCTGTGCGGGAGCAATCATGGGGCGATGTTGGGGCCCCCTAACCAATCCCATCACACCCATCTTGGCTGGCCTGGCGCCAGTGCGTGTCATAGTGTGGTCTTCCAGATGGTCGTCCGGACTGTTGTTCCGCTGTTCAGTCGATTTGCATATTACGCTTTTATTATTATAGATATACTAGAGGCCTGGTGCACCAATTCGTGCATGGGTGGGGTT
>NW_005367431.1:5896519-5912789 GCF_000412655.1 Myotis brandtii | reverse complement strand
TTTTTTCTTTTTTATTCTGGGATTTATTTACCTTCTATGGCTGTCACTGGAACTGAGAGCCGGCTTTAGCTCTGAGGCTCGGCTCCAGCTCTGAGACCTCAGCTGCTGAAAGCAGGTATCTGGTTTGTTTGGCTTCTATAATTGAAACACTGTTGCAACTCCAGCTCAGCCGCCTGGCTGAAAGCATGGGGTTTGTTTAGCTTCTATAATTGCAACATAGTTGCTTATGCAGCAGCTCAGAGGCCGGCAGCAGCAGGCAGGGAACCTTGGCTTCCTCCATCACTGGAGCAAGCAAGCCTCCTGTTAGCTTCAGCCTGGCTGCCCTCCTGTTAGCTTCAGCTGCCTGGCTGCCGGCCACCATCTTGGTTGGCAGTTAATTTGCATATCGCCCTGATTAGCCAATGGGAAGCATGTCAGAGGTACGGTTAATTACCATGTTTGTCTATTATTAGATAGGATGTGTGTGTGTGTGTGTGTATACACATATAGATATAAATATATAGATATATATAGGTACAGATATAGATATCAACACTAAGTATCATAATGGCATTTAGAAGTGAAACAAATAATTTCTCTGGAATTATCTACACGAGCCTCATAGTGAAATTTAAGCTAATCTTTGAGAATGAGGAGAACATGATTATGTATGAAAAAGAATGGACTGGACTATGAGATAAACTGAGGAAATAATAAATCATGGGCTAAATACAATTGGAAATGCACATTTTTAGCCCAGCACAGCAAGAGTCATGCAAATGGACTGCTGAAATAGCACAGACCAGTTGCTGCTGTTGATATGATTTGGGTAGCATTATAATTTGCTTTTTTGAAAGAAATGCTGCCCATAATATTTCAGTTGCTTCAATTGTTTTTTGCAAATATAAAATCTACATGCCAGGCTATCTATCTCTATTTCTATCTATCTAATTACCTACCCCCCCCCTGTCTATTCTCACTTAATCTTTACAACAAACCTGAACTAAGTACCAATATACCAGTTTTTTAAAAAATATTTGTATTGATTTCAAAGAGGGAGGGAGAGGGAAAGAGAGGTAGAAACATCAATGATGAGAAACATTGATCAGTTGCCTCCTACACACACCCCCTCCTGGGGATTGAGCCTGCAACCCAGGCAGGTGCCCTTGACCGGAATCGAACCCAGGACCCTTCAGTCCACTGGCTGACACTCTATCCACTGAACCAAACTGGCTAGGGCCCAATATCCCAATTTTAATGAGGAATTCAACTTCAGAAAGGTAACAGCTCACAGCATTATATCTATGCATTCTGTTCAATGTCAGAAATTCAAACTCAATCCTTAAGACAGCCCTAAGAACTAGGTATTATTAGTACTTCTACTTGTAGATAAGAAAACTGTGACTCAGGGAAGTTAAGCAATTTGGTCACAAACAGCAGAACTGGGAATTAAATCCAGGTCTGCCTGATCCTAAAGTTCTCTTCCAGTAGATATAATTGCTTCATCTACCCTTAATCATTATTCAGTCTAATTCAGTATGCTTCGATTCTTATACTCTGTATTTCTACTGACTAGTGTTAGTAGTCTCTTGCTGGACAGGTACAATACACCTTTGCTGAAGACATTGTTTCTGTGTGCTAGACCTAAGGGAAGGCTAACAGCTAGAGAAATCCTAGCCAAGAAAAACCCCAACACAAGGTGACTGCTTTAAAAACTCTTTTCTCTTCAGGTTTTCCAAAGGGTAGAAGAGCCTCCAATGCTACAGCAGACTAGGCAAGGAAGAGATGCAAAGAAATCTTTTCATCAAAGAAATGGAAAGGGCAAGTCTGACCAAGTTCTGTTTACAGCAATGCAGAGATCACGCAGTACACATTGCAGCAAAAGCAGGTGCTGACAGCTGAGCGCCATCAAGCCGCATAAGGCCATTAAAAAAAATAATAAAAAGCTAGAAGTACTTCGATCCTAAAAATGCCTCTAAACAACTGCAAGAAACTGACATAGGACAAAAGAGTGGAATTCAATTGAAGCAGTTCAAGAGTTAAATCCATGAAATAACTCATATGTTAGCAACAGCTCATACAGGTAGTTCACATCTCCCACTCATTTTACCCTTTTTCCACATAGAACAGGTAAGCTGTTTTCTCAGTTCCCAACAAATCCAATACCCTTCAAAAGCTGTTTCTCTTAGCTTGCTAGATGGCCTAGGAATGACGCAGCAAGCAACATCCTCCCCACTTCCCCTCTAACAGCAGGAGGAGAATCAAGGAACAGAAGAACCAAGTAGCTGGGAACAATCTTCCTTCTCATTCCATTCTCATTCCAAACACCACAGATTTGTCCTACTTATACAAGAAAAGTGACTATTATGACACTTATCCCAAACCATTTTTTTTCTTTCAAACTAAAGTTAAATAACCTTTTAAATTTTATTCCATTAAATTCAGTTCTGGTGTCCTTAGACAAGATCCTTCATGGCTTTCTCATCTTTAAAATAGGACTAAATATGCTACACTCTAGACCAGGGGTGGGCAAACTTTTTGACTTGAGGGCCACATTCTTAAACTGGACCGGAGGGCCGGAAAAAAAGCATGGATGGAGTGTTTGTGCGAACTAATATAAATTCAAAGTAAACAAGGAACTTTCCAGATGACACCTGGACAAGACTCTTGGCAGTACCACTGCAGCCCTGAGAAGGCACAGTCCCCTTTCCAAGCCTTTGTATAGAGCATTTCATAGGTTACACCAAAGGCGTCCACCATCAGCCAATTTTCAAAAGGAGTATGGACATGGCTGTATTTTAATTGCTGCTTGTTTCTTTGAATGATGTACTACCGAAGGGGATGCTCTTCTCCCATTGCTTGTGACCTGTTAGACCAAGCATGTCAAACTCGCGGGCCGCATGCCTCGTTTATTTGGCCCATGTTTGCCTTTGAGTTTGACATGCTTGCTCTAGACCCTACCTTTCTTAAAAGAATGTTATTTGAAGGAAATATTATTTAAAGTACTTGAAAAAGTTAAAAGCATAATAACAATAGCTAACATTTATTGTATGTTTACTTTGTGCCATTCTAAGCCCTTTGCATGAACTCATTTATTTCACAGAATACTGAGGCAGATACCATCTTACACACAAGCCACGGCAGGATCAGAAGAAAGCAAAAGAACAGGAAGACAGCAAGTCAAATCAATTATTTACTTAATAGTCCACATGGTACAGAGCACTATAAGATGCACAGTGCCAACTTGCTCCACCCCTTCTCTACTAGTCAGTACAGGCCACAGATGAACACCAGAGTCCAACAACCAGCCAAGTTCCAGACAAAATGGCCTTACCAGGCTAGATGGGACTAAACACATTTTTAATTTTTAGTCAAAGAACAGAGTGCTCAATGAGGAAGATGATCAATAGTTTAATGATTGTAGAGAGATTAAGAAAAAGGATATGAAATGTCTGACTACATGGGCAGTGGGTCTTTTTTAAAAAAATGTATTTTTATTGATTTCAGAGAGGAAGGGAGAGGGATAGAAACATCAATGATAAGAATCATTGATTGGATGCCTCCTGCATACCCCCTACTGGGGATTGAGACTGCAACTGGGGCATGTGCCCTGACCAGGAATCAAACCGTGACCTCCTGGTTCAAAGGTAGATGCTCAACCACTGAACCACGACGGGCAGGCCAGCATTGGGTCTTTTGAAAGGGCTTTTACAGTCAAGTACTAAGGAAAAGAAATAAGAAGGGAAAGGTGTTAAAGAATGAATGTAAAAGAAAAAACTGTATGCAAATGCACTTCTTGAAAAAAAATGAATAAAATAAAAAGATGGCAATAATTCAGAGATAGAAAGGCAGAGGGATTTTATTTGTTTTAGAATAGACAAGACCTCAGTGTATTTATAATCTGAAAGGAAGGACTCAATGAAGAGTGAAGTAAAGATGAAAGACAGAGAGAAAGATAATAATTGATAAAAGTGAGGTACTAGACAAAGTGGATACTATGGGATGGACAGAGAAGCAAAGTGATCCATGTGGATCCTGAAAGTCACTGGACAAAAGAAATGAAAATGGAAAGAGCAGATAGTAGGGACTTTGAAAAATTAGGAGACATGCATAAATGGAAAGCCAATGAGCTGAAAGCCACTGGACTAGAAATACACTGATTATTCCCTGCTGTCCAAGGAGTCAGAGTATTCAACCAGCAAAAACAGGAATAATAGTATTCGTTAGAGAAAAGGTCTTGTTTTTTTTTCTTTATTTAATTTATTTAGGGGGGGAGATAGGGAGAGGGAGAGAAACTTCGATTTGTTGTTCAACTTATTTATGCATTCATTGGGTGTCTCTTGTATGTGAAACGTTGGCCTATCAGGACGATGCTCTAACCAACTTAGCTACCAGGCCAGGGCCTTATTTTCAACTATGAGTTAGGTAGGAGATAGATGAAATGTTGGGAGAAAAGATTAAGAACCTAAGGCTTTGCTCACATTTGTACATAGGTTCTACCCAACCCAGTTGGTAAAGGAACATCAGGAATAAGGCAGAGAGGGGTGGGGTTGAATTTTATACTATGGAGGTGATAGCAGTAGATAGAACTTAGAAGCAATTATCAACAGCAAACATGAAGAGTAAGCTAAAGAATTTAATGACTGCAGATGATGGGAAGAATGAAGAGAGAGGCGCATACCAAAAAAGTGCTAGGTATCATGACATTGAGTTTACAGATCTAACTACATTTTCCAGTGGTATGGTCTTCAAATCCCAGAAGCTGGATCCTGAAACTTCCTTTAATTTTATTTGCCAAGACCCAGCAATTTGTTGAACTGTCTCAACAGTTTGTTGCTTGTTTTCTGAATCAGACCTTTGTTTAGGATTTGCAGAGAACTCTACCAAAGGATATGAGGGACATTACCCAAAAGGGAAGTGAATGTCATTGACTAGAACTAGGGCCACAGACCATACTTGGTCTTTTAAGCCTCCCCCTTCCCCCTTTCCCACACCCCCTCTACCCCCACAAACACAGGATAAGTTAAACAAAAAACTCCTAACATAACAAATGCATTCCAAAAATTCCTCTGCACTTACATAATTAGATTACCATCTAATGATAATGTTATTTATAAGGGTTACAATCTCCTTAACTAAGAACTTACACAATGTTTAGTGGTTGAAACATACTATTTTTTTCCCCAAATGAGTATTTCCAAAATAAAAGAAACCTTTTAACTTCCAGTTCAATCCCAGAGCAATTTTAGAGACTCTCAACATATTTCAAATAGAATTGTAAAAGCACACGGATATAAAGCAGTTAGCAGAAAATCTGAGGCAAAAGGCTGTCTTGCCCCCTTTCCCAACTTCAGATATCTAATCACAAATGTTCCTTACTTTTACAAATCTCCTAATCTTTGAGTTTTCTTTACTTTCTTGTCATTAAGTCCTATCTCTTCCTTTTTCAAAACTTCTCTCCAACATATTCCTTTTTTTTAGCCCCTAAATTCAGGTCCTGATAGTGTTCACACCTGAATTTCTACAAAAATCTTTAACTAGCCTCTTTTCCAATAATCTAATAAACCCTCTGATTAATCAGTCTATAATTTCAAGTTTATCAAGTCACTGTCCAACTTAAAAGCCTTCAATGGTTCCCAAATGTTGACAAGATCAAGTCCAATTGCCTCAGTATAACTTCCAAGACTGTTCATAATCTGACTGATCATTAAACCATAATCTAAACTCTATTATTAGATCACACAAGTATTCTCAGGTCCAATCATAATACAAGTTTACTTCTAATCTTAGTATCTTTGCTTTTGCTTTTGCTTTTGCTTTTGCTCTGGCCTGGAAAACCATCCTCTTTCTTTCTGTCTATTCAAATCAAATCCATCCATCTTATTGTAAAACTCTGGTCCAAACTGCCTCTATGAAGCCCTCACAGACCTAATTCAAAATTCAGCCAAGACTAATCTATGTAAACAATTCTTTAAGATCCTGATAGTCTCTTTGAAATTGAACTGGAATCTAGTTTTTTTAAAAGGTCTAACATAATCATCAGCCCTCAAGTTACCACAAAAAAAAATATTTTAGCATATATTTGAAAGTATGTAATTTTTAAAAATTATACTAAGAATATTTCACCCTAGCTGGTTTGGTTCAGTGGACTGCCTGTGGACAGAAGGGTCCCAGGTTCAATTCCGGACAAAGGGCACATGCCCAGGTTGTGGGCTCGATCCCCAGTAGGGGACGTGCAGGAGGCAGCTGTTCAATGATTCTCTCTCATCATTGATGTCTCTATCTCTCTCTCTCTCTCTTCTCTCTCCCTCTCCCTTTCTCTCTGAAATCAATAAAAATATATATATATATATATATATTTTTTTAATGTTTGAAGAGTATCTCATATTGCACTCCAGTTCAGCTGTGGCAGAAAAATATCTTCTACATTCAACCAGCTTCCATTTACTCTTTAACAGTCTTCCATTTTAAAGACATATTAATCAAGATCTAAAAATGGTATTCTTCCTATCCTAAGGAACATAAGCCAATGTTGACCTCATTTACTTAGGAAATAATGATCTTAAAGACATACAGTTCATAAAATCGTCATGTGTTCTGGTTTGATCAATACAATGTTCATGAGCAAGACACACACAACAGTATGTTGATTATCACAGGGAAATGGGGGTGGATGGAGATTGAAGAGGGTATAGGGGGAATAAATGGTGATGGAGCCTTAGCTGGTTTGGCTCAGTAGATAGAGCGTCAGCCTGCAGACTGAAGGGTCCCAGGTTCGATTCTAGTCAAGGGCACATGCCTAGGTTGCAGGCTTGATCCCTAGTAGGGGATGTGCAGGAGGCAGCCAATCAATGATTCCCTCTCATTATTGATGTTTCTCTCTCTCTTCCCTCTCCCTTCCTCTCTGAAATCAATAAAGATATATTTAAAAATAAAATAAATGGTGATGGAAAACTTGACCTGGGGTGGTGAACACACAATACAATATACAGATAATGTATTATAGAACTATATACCTGAAACCTATATAATTTTATTAATCAATGTCACCCCAATAAATTCAATAAAAAAGTTGGGGGGGAGCAAGTTCAGGAGTCAAATCCTAGCTTGGTATTCACCAGCTGTATTGAATTTGGGCAAGCTTATGTCTTAAGGATTTTCATTTATTAAAATGGGGATAATAACAGTATCTACCCCAAAAGGTTGTTGAGAAGACTAAAGACACGAAAAGCACTTAAGTACAGTGGCTGGCATATAGTTACTAAACAATGGATTTTATTATTAGTCTTCAGTAACTAGGAATCCTTAGAAATTTTCAATTATAAGACTTAACTAAGCTGCTTATTCACTGATTATTAGATACAAATTACTAAGATGGCCTAAATCAGAAAAATAAACCCAGGTAACAAGATAGAACATTTGTGATAAAGCTACTCCAGGGTTTAAAAAGCGAAAAATTAACTTCATTTATCTTGCTCAGAACTTAACTTTTCCAATTAACTTGAAACTGGATAAAACCAGAGATTTCTTTATGTTTAGAAACAGAAAAATGCTGTCAGATCAAGATTGGATGATACCATTTTTCAATCAAAACTCTTCAGCCTCTGCAGAGATAATGCCTTGGTAAGTGGGTCAAGGAAATACATTTCACCTCTTAATAACTTAAAACCTATTCCTTATACAGATTTGCCTATCAGCAGACAAAAAAGTGTTGTTTTTTAAACTTTCTTTTTAGCCCTAGCCAGTTTGGGTCAGTGGATAGAGAGCGTCGGTCTGCGGATGAAAAGGTCCCAGGTTCAATTCTGGTCAAGGACATGTACCTTGGTTGCTGGCTCCTCCCCAGCCCGGGCCCTGGTTGAGGCATGTGCAGGAGGCAACCAATCAATGTGTTTCTCTCACTTGATGTTTCTCTCTGTCTTTCCCTCCTATCTTCCACTTTCTCTAAAAAATCAATAGAAAAATATCCTCAGGTGAGGATTAACAAAAAATAGTAATAAGCCCTAGCCGGTTTGGCTCAGCGGATAGAGCGTCAGCCTGCGGACCGAAGGGTCCCAGGTTCGATTCCGGTCAAGGGCACATGCCTGGGTTGCGGGCTCGGTCCAACATACAGGAGGCAGCCGATCAATGATTCCCTCTCATCATTGATGTTTCTCTCTCTCTCTTCCTCTCCCTTCTTCTCTGAAATCAATAAAAATATATTTTAAAAAATAGTAATAAAATAATAAAAACTTCCTTTTTAGACAAGAAAAAACACATTAATTTTTAAAGGATATAAATAAGATAATGTTGATATTAATACAAGATACTGCTTTCATTAGAAAGATTTCAACTCAATCATAATACAATTAAAACAAGTTATATTTAAGCAATGATTTTTATTTATAGGAGTTCAAAACAAGTACTGTTTTTCAAGTCATCTTGGAAAGCAAGACTCTCTTCCAACAATGGCACCAAGACTCAAGACCTTTTTGAAACTCCATTTGTAGGATTCTCAAAGACAAGTCTCACCAAAAAAAATCCGAGTCTTCACCTTTCAAAATTATATCTCATTTATGACCAAAAACTAATGTTTATTACTTACTTCATTCACCAGAATGCTTACCTCCAAAAGTTAAATTTAATTCCTCCCCAAACAAACACTTATCAGGATTAAGAATGTGCAATGTGCTCTAATAACAAATTCAAGAGAAATATACCTTCAACTATTTCACAGTTTGGAAACCAAATGAAAATAAATATATAACTACTTCCTGTTTTGGAAATCTGTAATATTTGTTTTTAAACTGGCCTGTGTGTTCAGTTGGTTGAGCATCATCCTGTGCACCAAAAGGTAGTCAATTCGATTCCCAGTCAGGGCACATGCCCAGGTTGCGGGTTTAATCCCTGTGCAGAGGGCAACCGATCAATGCTTCTGTCTCACATCAGTTTCTCTCTCTCTCTTCCACACCTTTCCTCTCTCTCTAAAATCAATAAAAATATATTTTAAAAAATAGAAACAATGTTTTGTTGTTGTTGTTAACCCTCACCCGAGGATATTTTTCCATTGATTTTTAGGGAAAGTGGAAGAGAGAAAGACAGAGAAACATCTATGTGAGATAAACACATAGACTGGTTGCCTCCTGCCCGAGCCCTCAGGACTGGGCCGGGGAGTAGCCTGCAACCAAGGTAGATGCCCTTGACCGGCATCAAACCTGGGACCCAGTAGGGGGCGTGCAGGAGGCAGCAATCAATTTTTCACTCTCAAATAGATGTTTCTCTCTCTCTCTCTCTCTCCCCCCCTTCCTCTCTCTAAAAATCAATAAAAATGTTTTTGAAAATGTTAGAGTTTCTTCTAGTTTGCCAATATATAAAGAATGCTACCTGACTTTAAACTAAATATTTATTTTTAAAATAAAAGAGAAAATTTTTCTTCAGTTCTTTGAGTAAACAAAAATGCAAAATTGAAATAATGAGCTGACCACACCTTTCCCTCTCCCTACTTTTTCCCCCAAAGGTATGCATCTCCTAAACTCTACGGGATCCCAGGAGACTGGCAACCAGGGGAGCAATGGGCAGAGACAACTGGCTAACTCCTAGAACCTGTTCACAAGGCCCCCTTTTCTCTGACTCTCCAGTGAGCTGACAGCAGTCCCATTGGCTCACTTCTTTCCCAGGAGGTTTCTAGAGAGACAAAGCAGCTCTGCCTAGTCTCTCTCCTGTAGCTTCTTCTATCCTAAGCCCTTCCTTGTTTCACTGTCATAAAACATACTCTTGCCCTGGCCTTGTGGCTCCGTTGGTTGAAGCATCGTCCCATACACCAAAATGTGGTGAGTTTGGGTGCGATCCCTGGTCAGGGTACACGTGGGAAGCAACTGATCCATGTTTCTCTCTCACATGAGTGTGTTTCTTTCTCTCTCTCTCTCTCTCTCTCTTTATGTGTGTGTGTGTGTGTCTCTCTCTTCCTCTCCTTAAAATCAATTAAAAAATTAGTCCTAGCCAGTTTTGCTTCAGTGGACAGAGCATCAGCCTGCGGACAGAAGGGTTCCAGGTTCTATTCTGGTCAAGAGCACATGCCAGGGTTGCGGGCTCAGTCCCCAGTTGGGTGCATGCAGGAGGTAGCTGATCAATGATTCTCTCTCATCACTGGTGTTTCTATCTCTCTCTCCTCCCTTCCTCTCTGAAATCAATAAAAATATATATTCTTTTTTTAAAATATATTTTATTGATTTTTTACAGAGAGGAAGGGAGAGAGATAGAGAATTAGAAACATCGATGTTGACATCGATCAGCTGCCTCCTGCACACCCCCCACTGGGGATGCGCCCGCAACCAAGGTACATGCCCTTGACCGGAATCGAACCTGGGACCTTTCAGTCCGCAGGCTGACGCTCTATCCACCGAGCCAAACTGGCTAGGGCAAAAAATATATATTCTTTTAAATCAATTACAAAAGTAAACAAATACTCAAAAACTTTTTAAAATGATGACTAATATTTACTATCTACCAACATTATGATCTAAGTGCTTTTGTACATTAAATTATTTAATCCTCACAGCCACTAAAGATGAAGAAATTGAGGCTAAGGCTATGGAACTGGAACTGTAGAGCTTTAAATAACCTTATAAGGTAAAGTGCTATTTAACCAAAATGGTCAAAGAATGAGAATAAGACACAAATGAGTAACCAATTGTAAAAGAATTAGAATACAATAAAACCACATTTAATAAAGCTTTACTTGAATAAAATGTGTGATTCAGAAATGTACTCCAAGATCCCATGATGCCCAGAAACCAACACTATGAACAATTCTACTGTGAATGTATCAAGTGTAGGAGACTGGGTTAAATAGGTACTAACTTTGTAATCCATTCTGAAAAATGTCTTTTTGTAATAAATTCCCCATAGTCTCTTCACATTTCAAAAGAATACTTCTGATTCTTATACTTTTTATTTTAACCTATCTATATATATAAAAGGCTAAGTGTCTGTCCTTCCAGTAGCTATGACGTGTACTGACCACCAGGGGGGCAGATGCTCAACGCAGAAACTGCCATGACGTGCACCAGCCATTTAAAAATGACCTGGCCCTAACCGGTTTGGCTCAGTGGATAGAGCGTCAGCCTGCAGACTGAAAGGTCCCAGGTTCGATTCCGGTCAAGCGCATGTACCTTGGTTGCAGGCACAGTCCCAGTAAGAGGTGGGCAGGAGGCAGCTGATCAATGTTTCTCTCTCATCGATGTTTCTAACTCTCTATCCCTCTCCCTTCTTCTCTGTAAAAAATCAATAAAATATATTTTAAAAAATAAAATAAATAATAAAATAAAAATAAAAATAAGGACCCAGCACCAACAAACCAACACTCGGCTTCCCCGAAGTGGGATACAGGCCCCACCACCACCCCAGAGCAACACCCCACCAAATCAGAGCCAACACTGCCAAGACCCCCTGGTGCAAAATGCGGCCCACAGCCCAGCCCAACCTGAAAAAGGCTGCTGTGGGCACCTGGTAATGACGTCACATAGCAACGCCCAGCTTCCTCTCCCTAGCAACTAGCATCCTTGGAGTTTCTTCAGCCCAGAAACCCGACTTGCTTTATAGTCAGGTGCAAACATTTTACAGTTGAACCAAATGTGAAGCATTTTCCCGTGCCTCACCTCATTTGACTGTCACAGAAGTCCTGGAGTAGGTAGATAGGAGACTCAGTAGAATCCTATTTTCTTTTCAATAGCAAAAAGCAAATAGCAATATTAACATATTTTTCTAATTAATTTCCTTTCAATGTGCACAAATCTGTGCACTGGGACACTAATAATAAATAAGTTAAAAAGCAAATAGGCTGATTTCATAAAATATTTCTAGGTCGTTAAAGAAAAAAAGAATAGTAAGATTTTGAAAGGTAACAAAATTACTCCAATGTCTCTCAGAAACTTCCTAAGTACCCCTGCCCCAATGTTTCCATTTTTAAAAATTTACTAAATTACATGTAAATTAGCATAACCAATGAACATAGACACTGGGGCAGTGGGGGCTTGCCCTCGGGGGTGGGGATGGCTGGTGGGGAGGGGTCAATTGGGGGAAAAAGGAGACATATGTAAAACTTTAGACAATAAAAAATAAAATATATCTTACTGAGCAACAACAACAACAAAAAAAAAAAACTACTAAATTACCCAAAAATCTTCTAATATAGTTCCATCAGCAAAGTCAAAATGGCCCTGGCTGGTGTGGCTCAGGTGGCTGAGTGGAGTCCCATGCACACCAGTTCAATTCCTGGTCAGGGACATACCCAGGTTGTAGGCTAAATCCCCAGAAGGCCCCATGAACAAGGCAGCCAATTGATGTTTTTCTCTCATCAATGTTTCTATGTCTCTCTCCCTCTTCCTTCCTCTCTCTCAAATCAATAAAAACATATTTTTTAAAACAGTCAAAATGATCACTACTTAAAAATACATAGTGGGCACCTATTCAAAAATATTTACATTTATCACTCAATTATGCAATATGTTAAGTTAAACCATCCCAGTTACTACTAATTTAAATTTGCTTAAAGTTCACATAAACAGAAAGGATATGTGCACCCATATGCTCATAGCAGCACAATTCACCATAGCTAAGATCTGGAAACAGCCTAAGTGCCCATCAGTAGATGAATGGATTAGAAAACTGTGGTACATCTACACGATGGAATATTATGCTGCTGTAAAAAAGAAGGAACTCTTACCATTTGCAACAGCATGGATGGAACTGGAGAGCATTATGCTAAGTGAAACAAGCCAGTCAATGAAGGAAAAATACCACATGATCTCACTCATTCATGGATAATAAAGACCATTACAAACTTTTGAACAATAATAGATACAGAGGCAGAGCTGCCTCAAACTGATTGTCAAACTGCAGTGGGAAGGCCAGGGAGGGTTGGGGGGCAGGAGGGAGGGGAGTAAGAGATCAACCGAAGGACTTGTATGCATGCATATAAGCATAACTAATGGACATAAGACACTGGGGGGTAAGGGAGGGCAGGGGATTGTCAAGGGTGGGGGGGAAAAAAGGACACATATGTAATACCCTTTGTAACACTTTTAGCAAAAAAAAACAAATAAAAATAAAAAATAAATAAATAAATAAAGTTCACATAAAATTAGTACATGCATTTAATAAAAGAGGAAAAATAACTACTGAGAGAGCTTACTGACAAGTCAGAGAAGGTGACTATAAACAGGTTTAATTGGCTTAAATTTTCCATTGTTGACATCAAAATAAAATGCCATTTATCAGAATAATTCAAATGAGATTACTTTCTAGTTTACTAGATACTAGATAACTTTCTAGTATCTCTAGTATCTCATCTAGTATTTCAGCTAGTAACTCCAATCTGAAAGCATGAGAAGCACTGACTAAGCATCTTTCCAAGAAGGAACTGTGCATAATTACTACTATTTTGCCAATGACAGATTCCAAAGGAATATCTGCTTTGTGGCACCAGGACTGGACTCCTGTACCTTCACAACCTAATAATTGTTAAATCACCTGAAGCAGCTGGGGCACTCCCAGCCTTTAGATTAGAGAAAACACTAAACAGAATTCTAATAAAAAGAATCCATGTTAAGAAGCTGAGAAATTAAAATTGCTACCTATACATAAGCATCATTATGATCAATCATCAAAAACTCTACTGAGCCTGGCCAGCATGGCTCAGTAGTTTAGCATCAACCTATGAACCAGGAGGTCACGGTTCGATTCCCAGTTGGGGCACATGCCCAGTTTGCAAGCTCGATCCCCATTGGGGGGTGTGCAGGAGGCAACCAATCAATGATTCTCTCTTACCATTGATGTTTCTATCTCTCCCTCTCCCTTTCTCTCTAAAACCAATAAAAACATTTTTTTAAAAATACTCTGCTGAGAATCTACTATGTGCAAAGCTCAGTGAAAGGAACTGAGGGGAATACTGGCTAAGACAAAATTATCTACTGATCAAGAAGATTCTGATCAAATTAGGTAAAGATACAAGCTAGTCAAGTTCACCAAGAGTATGAGGAGTACTGGCATTACAAGCTGCAAGATTTTTGAGAAAGATCCAACTAGGTAGATAAGACATCCTAGTGTGACTTACCAAAAACATGAGGGGTATCAGCAATTAATGTCACAATTTTTTAAAGAGAAGTTAACTGTTGCAAAGCCAGGATAGACTTCAAAAAGGGGTAATTGAGCTGAGCATTGAAAGATGGAAAGATTAATTCGTTAGACAGCGTAAGAGAAGAAAAAGACAAAAGATAATGGCAACAAAGGTGCTGAATTGGGCATGTGGTCATTAAATATTTATAAATATCTACTATATCTCAGTCATTGTTAGGTACTAGGTATATACTGGTGAACAAAACCGATGATTACCCTGCTCCTATGAAGTCCAGTAAGGAAGACAGATAATAATCACACAAGCAGATATATCATTACAAATTCTAATAGGTGCTAAGAAGGGAGGCAAAAGGAAATAACAGGAAAGGACTAGCAAAATGGGAATGAGGGAAAGTAATTCTGATATATAAACTGAGGCTTAAAGAAGGCAGCCAGGCAAAAAGCAGGGGAAAGTGTGTTCAAGGGAGAGCTGGCCTAGCCAGGTAGCTCAATTAATTAGCATCATCCTGACACATTAAAGTTGTGGTTTCGATCTTCAGTCGGGACTCATACAAGAATCAACCAATGAATGCACAAATACATGGAACAACAAATTGATGTTTCTCCCTTCCTCTCTAAAATCAATCAATCAATAACATTTTTATAAAAGAAAAAGAGAGAGCCACCCATACAAAAGCCCTGAGGTATGAAAGAACTTGCTGAATTTAAAAGTAAATAAATAAGAAGCTATTGTGACTGAAGCATAATGGACAATGTGCTTAGAGAGGCAGGGGCCAGGTTATATACAAAGCATAACAGGCCAAGATAAAATGTTTGCAGCCCTGGCCAGTTTGCTCAGTGATTAGAGAGTCAGCCTGCGGAGACAAGGGTCTCAGATTCAATTCGGGTTCAATTCCCAGTCAGGGGAATGGTCAGGGTCAGGGACACATACCCCGGTTACAGGTTCCCCAGCCCAGATAGGGGCATGTGTGGGAGGCAACCAATCAATGTGTCTCTTTCCCTTCAATGTTTTTTTTCTTTCTCCCCCCACCCCTCCTCCTTCCCTTCCACTCTCTGGAAATCAATGGAAAAAATATCCTCAGGTGAGGATTAAAAAAACAGTGTTTGCATAGTCACAAACATATCCTATATAATAAAAGGCTAATATGCAAATTGTCCCCTCAACCAGGAGTTCGACCAGGTGATGACGGCCAGCGGCCCCTCCCCACAGCCAACCCCACCCCCATCAGCCCAATGGGGGCCAGGCCGGCCAGACCACACCCGCACACAAATTCGTGCACCAGGTCTCTAGTTGTTGAATAAAAGGAGCCAGACCCAAAAGAATATATGGTGTATGATTCCATTTTTACAGAAGTACAAAAACAGATAAAACTGCCTATCTGGTTTGGCCCAGTGGATAAAGCATCAACCTGTGGACTGAAGGGTCCATGGTTCAATTCTGGTCAAGGGCACATGCCCGGTTTGTGGCCTCAATCCATAGTAGGGGATGTGCAGGAGGCAGCCAATCAATGATTCTCATTGATGTTTCTCTCTCTCTCCCTTCCTCTCTGAAACCAATAAAAATATTTAAAAAAAAAAAAAAAAGATAAAACTAATCTTATGTGGTTAGAAGCCAACCTGGAGGGTAGAAGGGCATAAGGAATTGGAAGGAAACTAAATTGGGTCTTCTAGGAACTAGTAATACTGTTTCTTGATCTAGGTGCTGGTTACATGACTATATTCAGTTTGTGAAAAAGTCATCAAATTGTATTTTTATGATATGTGTATCTGTTTCTGTACACACACACACAATATACGTCAATAAAACATTGTATTAAGCCCAGATGGAGTAGCTCAGTTAGTTAGAGCATCATCCCGATATGCCAAGGTTGTTGGTTCAATTCCTGATTAGGGCGAAGCAACCAATGAATGCATAAATAAGTGGAACAACAAATCTCTCTCTCTCTCTCTCTCTCTCTCTCTCTCTCTCTCCTTCTAAAAATCAAAAGAAAAAAATCAATAAATTAAAAATATTGCTCTATCCACATAAATAGAGAGGAACATATACAAATATGTAGGGGTCTTCATTAACAGATTAACCTACCGTTTTCAGATACACATAAAATAGGGATAGGAGTGAATACAAAGTACCATGCTTATAAATAAACTAGAGGCCTGGTGCACAAAAATTTGTGCACTC
>NW_005367431.1:5891310-5895884 GCF_000412655.1 Myotis brandtii | reverse complement strand
GGTGCCAGGAGGCCTCGTGGCTCCGCTGATCCCGGTGCTGGGAGGCATATTACCCTTTTACTATATAGGATAGAGGCCTGGGGGCTGGCTGGTTTGCCCTGAAGGGTGTCCTGGATCAGGGTGGGGGTCCCCACTGGGGTGCCTGGCCAGCCTGGATGAGGGGATGATGGCTGTTTGCAGCTGGTCACACACCCTTCAGGGTGGGGGTCCCCACTGGGGTGCCTGGCCAGTCTGGGTGAGGGGCTGAGGGCTGCTTTCAGGCTGGCGGTTGTTGACTGAAGCTCCCAACCGCTCCTTTTTTTTCTCTTTTTTTATTTTATTCTGGGCCAGCTTTAGCTCTGGCTCTAGCTCTGAGGCTTCGTATCTGGTTTGTTTGCCGTTCTATAATCGAAACAATGTATAACTTCAGCTCTGAGATCCCGGCAGGCTGAAAGCTGTTTTCTAGGGTTTTGTTTAGCTTCTTATTTGCAACATAGTACATAGTTGCTTAGAGTTGCAACTCAGAGGCCGGCAAGTCAGGCGGGGAACGTTGGAGTCTGCAGTCACTGGAGCAAGAAAGCCTCATGTTCGCTTCCAGCTGCCTGGCTGCCGGCCGCCATCTTGGCTGACAGTTAATTTGCATAAGGATATGCTGATTAGCCAATGGGAAGGGTAGCAGTCGTACGCCAATTACCATGTTTCTCTTTTATTAGTGTAGATGCTCAGCCTATGTGGTTGAGCATATATCCAGGAACCAAGAAATTACTGGTTCAATTCCCAGTGGGGCATGTGCAGGAGGCAGCCTACTGAGACCTCGATGTTTCTCTCTCATTGATGTTTCTATCAATCTCTCAAACCCTCTCCCTTCCCCTCTTTCTAAAAATCAATAAAAACATATTTTTTTTTAGAAAAAGAATAAATGCTGGATATGGGAAGGGAGTTTTGCAATAAAGCTAGATATAAGGAGGTATCTTCAGAAATTAAGAAAGAAAGAAATGAGCCTGGTTGGTGTGCTCACTGGTTGAGCATCGACCTATGAAACAGGAGGTCACATGCCATAGTTGGGAACTCAATCCCCAGTAGGAAGTGGGCAGGAAGCAGCCCAATACATAATTTTCTCTTATCACTGATGTTTCTCTCTCTCCCTCTCTGAAATCAATAAAAATATATTTTTAATAAAAATGAAATAGATAAAAACAGCAATGCCTAAACAGGTTAGCAATGCTTGTCATGTTTTGGCTTATATTTTAGTATGGTATTTTCAAGCACTTTTTTTGCCCCCACCACCCACCCACCCTTCCCTCTCCTCAACCCTAATACACCGGAGAGTGTAATGAAATAAAAAGACCCCAAACTTGAGCATCAATTATACAGGAGTTCAAATCAATGGTCTGCCCCTCACTAGCTTTGGCAATAACTACTCTGAGCTCAGATCCCACATATATAAAATGAGGATAATGACTACCTCATAGAGTTTTTATTTTCTCCCTGTCATACCCAAAATACTGAGTTGGTGGACTGTTATTTTAATTTAATTGTTATTTCCTAATGGTATATGGAAGGCTGATGGTTGAGAAGTTTCCATTCTCAGGATTCACGGGTAGGAGAGGATGATTATAAAACAGGCAACATATAGAAATAGAATGAATAAAGAGAAACAGGGAGTAAGAGGTAAAAATGGAGTTTCTTCTAGAAGTGCAGTAACAGGTTTCAAGCATTTCCTTCGATAGAAACTTAAATGAAAGCAGACTGGGCAAGTTCAGTAAAGAGAAATTATGAGAAGGAAAAAATAAACTTATGTCTTCCCAGCAAGACACAATTTCTACCTAATGTATTCCCTTTGTGGAATATTAGCTAAAACAAGTTAGAGGAAACTAAAGATATTCTGTCACAGGTGGCAAGGCAAGGCTTTTAATCATTTTATAGCATCCCCACCCTTAAGAATTATTTGAACAACCATAATCTGTAAGTACTTCTTAAGGATAGCCAAAGATGATGTTTTATATTTCAGGAGCTAGCATTTCATAAAAATAAGTAAAAATAAGTAAATAAATAAATAGCAGTTCAACTCTTCAATAAATCTTTGGGTAATTTTTCTCCCACAATTGTATCAAAAATAATGAAAACCTGGTTTAATATCTTTCCCCTGATTTGACAAATGTCCCCATCTTCCCTCTCTTATTCTCCTCATGCATCTCAACATTAAATATCTTAAGATTTCCCTCTTTCCTACAAATTTGGCACCTGAACTCTCTAATATGCACTCTGATGGCACCAGTATTGAATGTGAATATAAAAACTTAAGAAAATTTCCAGGGACCACTCTGCTAACCAATTTAAACAAATGAAGGTGGTAGTGATTACACAGCTATATACATTTGTCATGTATACATCACAAAGTGTACACTTAAAATTGGTGAATTTTTTTAAATATATTTTATTGATTTTTTACAGAGAGGAAGGGAGAGGGATAGAGAGCTAGAAACATCGATGAGAGAAACATCAATCAGCTGCCTCCTGCACACTCCCCCCTGGGGATGTGCCCGCAACCAAGGTACATGCCCTTGACCGGAATAGAACCTGGGACCCCTGAGTTCACAGGCTGACACTCTATCCACTGAGCCAAACCGGTTAGGGCAAAAATTGGTGAATTTTATTGTAGGTAAATTATACCTCGACAAAGCTGACTTGAAAAACAAAAAGCCCAGCCAGTGTGGCTCAGTAGTTAAGGTCACTAGTTTGATTCCCGATCAGGGCACATGCCCAGGTTGCAAATTCGATCCCCAATAGGTCCCATGCAGGAGGCAGCTGATCAATGTTTCTCTCTCACCAATGTTTCTATCTCTCTCTCCCTCTCCCTTCCTCTCTCTTTAATAAAAGTCAAGAAAAATATTTTTAAAGAAAAGAATGCATGCATTCATTCAGCAAATATTTATTGAGCACCTATTATGTGCATTCAAAGTTTATACCCAATCTTTCAGCTTAACTATGTAGGTCCCACCTGTATGTAACGTGCTTTACTCAGAAGCTGACAATGTCCCACAAAGCCATGTTACATGAAAAATGGTTCCATTTCTGATCATGAATATCACCTCAATGATGGCCTCTACAGTAGAAGAACCATTAGCTATCCAACATCTTCCATTACATAAATGCAATCTATGGTCACCCAGGTACTCTATGAGAAAAAAATGTATTAAGCACCTACTGCATATAAAATATAGCACTACTACATGGGTTTGTCTTTCTACAAAAAAAACAAACACAAAAAAACTAGAACATCTCAAAAGCATACTGACAACACTGCTGGAGGAAAAGAAGGCAACATTATTGGGAAATAGACTTAACTGACAGGATCCCAGTGACCTAGTGGCTCAGTCAAAGACCTAGAAGCTAAGCCTCCTGGTTCCCAATGCAGTATGCCTAGTGGAGATAACCATGGACCTTAGACACAGACTTGAGTTTTAATTCCAGCTCCACTTCTTACTAGTTTTATATAGAAACTTCTGACCCTCACCGTTTGCTCATCTGTGAAACAGCCGCCAACTACTTGTGAAGACTACGTGAGATATATACCACCGAGCACCATTACTGGGCACAGAATAGGCACTCAACAATATGAGTTCCCTTTCTTGGTCTTAAATTATTTAAGAGTAAGAAAATACCTATTAATCAAGGCTGGTCCACAATCCCTGTTCGTAATCACAGGACGATGAACCAGTATTTGCTGCCTTGTTTATATTCTAATCAACTCCCTTCCCGCCCCACTATTTCCAGTTTTTCAAACGTTAGTGACTATGTTTAGAAAAGTGATTTAATTTTAGAAGCCTGAAAAATTCTTCTGAGTAAATTGAGCACAACTTTAATATGCCCCAAGGGGAATTCTGAGCAAAATAATTATTTCTGACAAGAGAATTTTCTATGGGGGTTATTCAATTTAACCACACGAATGCCACCAAACACGCCAAGTGACAGGAAGCCATCTGGAACATACTGGTACAGATTCTCAGAAGGGAAATGTCCCCCGAAAATCCATACCCCCCTCTCCTTCCCTAATCTGAGGCAGTAAAATCTAACAACTAGGTGAACTGAATTCCCCCGGTTCTGACACTAGTCCAGCTCCTTAGGCCAGAACTGCGGCAGTGTGTAAAAAAGCCCTGAGCAAACCCCACCTCTCGGAAGACCCCCAAAAGGCAGGGCAGTCCAGAGAGCATTTTCTCCACAAGCGACGGGCAGAGAAGGCAGCTCAGAAGCACAATTTGTCTCCCAAGGTCATTCATGTCAGAGAAGGTGCGACGGAGGATCTGCCTGCCAGCAGTCCGCCTGTGCGGAGATCCCACCGCAGCGTTTTGGGGGTGTCTATTCGCTTCCCCTCTCCCACCCCCAAGCGTGAGCACTAGTCTCGGCATCTCCGAAACAAGCCACCACAAGTTCTGCAGTTAGGAAAGGGGCTGACGATGAAGAAACAGATGCTCCAGAGCAAGATGGTCTTTCTGGGCGCGCAGAGCGTCCTCCAAGGTTATTCACAGAAACCGCAGGCACCTCGCGGAGCGCGAACCCGGGCTCCGAGCCCCCCCGCCCGGCCGGCCTCCGGG
>NW_005367431.1:5890448-5890676 GCF_000412655.1 Myotis brandtii | reverse complement strand
TCGACCTTAAAACTCTTCCTCCGCCCCCGCCCCCCGCAAACATCCCCTGAGCTCCCGGCCCAACATTTCTCCTCAGAGTCTCGTTCCCACCGCGAAGTCTCTCCGAAGCTTCCCTCCCCCTCCAAAAACTCCAAAAACAGTCTCAAGGTCTCGCCCCCCAAGGTCTCCCCTCCCGAGTTCTGGCTCCAAAATTCCAAACTCTCCCCCCACCTCCACTCCACACCCCCA
>NW_005367431.1:5884340-5890158 GCF_000412655.1 Myotis brandtii | reverse complement strand
GCTCCCCTGGACTGACAATGAGGGGCGGGCCAGTGGGTGACGTCAGCGTCCTGGGGGCGGGGCCTGTGGCGAGGGGCGGGGCTATGCTGTACGCCCCTCCCCCTCCGTCGTATTTTACCCTTCCCCAGACTCGGACTCCGCCAAGTTGTAGGCGCGGTGGGAATTCAAAATGGGAGACAAAACGTCCTGCTTTGAAGAGGGGCACTCTCTGGGGTGTTGCGAGGACTAAAGGAGATAATCCATGTAAAGGTGGTTAGCCCGGGGCCTGCTATAGTGCAATCACTCAACAGATACTATTTCTATTACTCAGCAAATGTGGAAAAGGAACTCAGTTTGAGACTCAGGAGGCATGAGTTCCAGTCCCCCCTCTGCTATTAATTAATTGTGCGATCCTAGACAAGTCCTTTCCCATCCCTCACTTTCAACTTCTTTAAAATGGGAAGGGACGATGACCAGATGATCTCAAAACTCCCTCCAATAATTATATATTTTCTGTGGACCTACTATGTGCAAGGTACCTACAGCCCAGAGACATGGAGAGGGGAGCTTTCGAAGGGAGCCCAAGGCCCACACCCAGCATGGTGCAGGGCACAGCCAGAGACACTCCTGACAGATGCCCTCCCACATACTGGCACAGAGCTGCGTTCACAAGCTGGGGCACAGAAGCGCTGAGAGCTGCTTCCGCTGACTGCAGCAGCATAGCTGGTCTCTTGAGACATCTCTTGTGTAAGTTCCTTATTGCCTATGGAATAAAGGCTAAAGCCCTGACCTACCTTTATACACACACACACACACACACACACACACTGTAAAGTTTATCCAAACTTCCCCTGGCACACCCACTGCTTTCCCACATCTGCCCCATTGCCCATGCTCGTCCCTTGCTGTCTTATCTCAACTTACAACTCCTAGTTTCCCTCAGCCAGAAGTGGACTCTCCCTGCTTGGAATATCCACAGCATTGTGTCTAACTCTCATGTGGTCATGAACACATTTTTAACTTGTGTCGAAATTAACCTCCCTTTTGTTTCTTAGCACTTTCTCCCTTCCTTGAGGTCAGAACCCACACATGTTCCACAAACCATGTAGTTGTCGTTCTTATTTTCGTTATTATTATCATCAATATTATTTCTAGCTTGTAACACCACATGGCACCTCTAGTGATAATCCACCCAATCATGACACAGTAGAAGACTCTGAAGTCCTGAGGGAGGAAGAGGCTCCCTGAAAGTGGCCCTGCAGAGGACTGCCATTGGAACAGGAACCAACACTCCAGTTTCTAGCCCCCAGGGGGATTCTGCTGAGGCATATCTGACACACCAGGTTATCTCTGTCACTTGCCACCTCCTCAAAAGTGGGGACAGCTTCAAGTTCTCTCTGCAAATGCTTCTCTCTCTCTCTCTCTCTCTCTCTCTCTCTCTCTGCAAATTCTTTGCAGCAGAGCTGACCCATTTCTCCCTCATGCCTTTCTCCTCTCACTTTCCTTATAAGAGATGGATCTGTGTTAAACTGCCCTTGGCATCTCTGCAGTCCACTAGGAGGGCTGCAGCAAAGCGCTGGGCGTTTCCAGAGTGCTGGCCTGTGGGAAGAGGGAAAGGGTTTGGGGATTCTGATTAATTTCCTGCACTGAAGACAGGCAAATGGCTGTCCTGAAATGCCTGGGCTGGTCCTCAGGGCCCCTAACAAATTGAGGCTTATTTTTAGAATAGGAAATTCAAAAACGCTACTTCCCATGAAAATCCAGCGTGGCCACAGGACGGCTGCAGGCAAAGAACGGGCCTTTACTGAGTCTTTCCCATGTAGTGACTCTGATTCCAAGCTTTGCAAACCCTTGGAAGAGAGAACCCAGGACGCACAGGGGAGGTTCTGAAGACAGAACTTTCTCCCCGAGACCGATGACCCCATCTGCCACTTATTCATTCACTCACACCAAAGCTTTGGCACAAGACAAATCAGGATTCAAATCTCAGCTCCACCACTTACCAATTGTGTGACCTTGGACTTGCAACCTCTGCACCTCAGTTTCTCACCTAAAAAATAGGAATAATCTCTCTGGCCGGGTGGCTCAGTTAGTTGGAGTGTCGTTCCATACACCAAAGTGTTGTGGGCTCGATTCCCAGTTAGGGCACATACCTAGGTGCATATGGGAGACAACCAATGGATGTTTCTCTCACACATTGATTTTTTTCTCTCTCTCCCTTCCTCTCTCTCTCTCTAAAATAATTAATTAATTAATTAATTAATTAACATATCCTTGGGTGAAGATAAAAAATGGGAATAATAATAGCACCTATCTCATACAGTGACTGTGATGATAAATGAAATAACATGTGAAAGAGCTTAGTTCAGAGCCTGGCACCCAGTTCATGCCAGGATATGGTGGCTGCTATTACTATTTCATGATGTCCTCCCAGAAAGGCCCCACATGTGCTGGCCTCTGGGCTGTAGGGCTAACTACTGACAGTCTTGACTTCATAAGCTCAGTTGGTAAAAGGAATGAGGTAGATTTGCATGATCAGGCAAGAAAATGCATCTACTGGGTATTGTTAAATGATAAGAGTAAGTTGCAGAATTACAGGTACAGTAGGATCCATAGTTATAACTTTAATATACCAGGTATGCTTAATGTATACATAAAATATGAAAAATAGCCCTAACCGGTTTGGCTCAGTGGATAGAGCGTTGGCCTGTGGACTGAAAGGTCCCGGGTTCGATTCCGGTCAAGAGCTACCTTGGTTGTGGGCTCATCCCCGGTAGGAGATGTGCAGGAGGCAGCTGATCGATGTTTCTCTCTCATCGATGTTTCTAACTCTCTATCCCTCTCCCTTCCTCTCTGTAAAAAATCAATAAAAAAATATGGAAAATATAGAGAACTAAATAGGAGGCTCTCACCTTTCTTCTTACTGTTTGACATGTTTGTGTGTATGTGTGTGTGTATGTGTGTGCATGTGGCAGGAACTTTCAAAAAAAGACTACTAGATGCTAAGAGGGAAAAAGAAAGGGGAGAAAACACAGCTACAAGACAGGTCAGCAGTGGGCATCTGAATCATAGAAAGTTCCACAGCTCACATCTCATTCTTCATGGCACTCCAGAAAAAGCCCCTGCCCAGAAATTCTCACTTCCCCCCCTCCCCAGCCCTTAGCTTCATTTGAACTTTCAATGCTACAGCCAAAGGTAAGACTCCCAACAGAGCTCCCAGAAACCATGGCAAAGCCAGTAGAAAATACTTTTAAGCAGAAATTTTTTTCTCCCTGTTCTATGCCCTCCTGCACCTCCCAAAGAATAACAATATGTCACCATCATGTGCCTACTGTGCCCAAAATTTGCACTTTCATGTTCCTCATGATATCTGTCTGCAATTTAATTTTAAAATAATTTTCTTCTATTTCTTTTTTTTTTATGCTTTAGAAAGAGAAGGGAAAAGGGTAGAGAGAAAAATGTGAAAGATAAACATAGATCTATTGCCCCCTGTACACACCCCAACTGAGATCGAACCCAAAACCTAGGCATGTGCCCTGACCAGGAATTGAACCTGAAACCTTTCGGTGCATGGGATGACCATGCACTGAATTGAGCCACACATGCCAGGGCTGCAATTTAAATTTTTTACAAGGAAGTTCTATTACTTAGTCATCAGGAAAAATGGTATATATAAAATATATAAAAGTGCTAACCAAGCTGGGGTTGGTTCACTTTTGTTGATTTGAAAACAATAAAATATAACATTGTGATTGAGGCAAGTGCTAAGGTTCATAGGAGTCATAGAAAGGGAAAGTGGAAAGAGATAAAATCACCCTAAATTTCTCCTACTATCCCCCAAAAGGCATGATTTACATTTACATTTCAGGCCACCCACCAGGACCTATATTTCATTCATTCATTCATTCATTCATTCAACAGACACTTAAGGATTCTTTACTATAAACCAAGCATCATACTGGGTACTTTATAGTTACTATCCCATGTAGGTTATGGGGGTTATTATTCTGATCTTGCAGATTAAGGAAACAAGGCTCAAGTAGGTAAAGTAACTTGCCCAAAGTCTCACATCTAATGGGATCTAAACCAAGGCCTTCACAACATCAAAGCTCAATTCCTGAATGATGTGGGCTGAATTACGAAGCCAGTGAGCCGTGCACTCGGGCAGCCATGGTGGCCTGACTGGCCTTGGGCAAGTCACTGAACCCTTCTCAGCAGTAGTTTCCCCATCTCTGCGGGATGAGGGCATACCTGGATATTTTGTGCAAATTAAGTGTCTTGCAAAGTTGTAACACATAATACAAAGGGAAGTCGTTGGGTCAGCTGTTCCAGGACTGAATCCCACTCATCTTTGGATCTCTTGGTGCTGTCCCCCTTATTGTGTAGCCCCATTAAGGTTTATCCCCCATTAAGGCATTTAGGACAGTCTTTCTTGCATGAACTCATACTATGCCCCCCAGTAGCCTGGGACCTCCTCAAGGATGGGAATGATGCTTATTCATTTCTGAACCTTCTGCCCCCACTACAGTGTCTGCTATGCATCCCCCCATTCCTTTACTTATTTATTTCATAACAAATGGCTGAGAGCCCAACATGCGCCAGGCACTGCACAAACTATAAGACAACAAAGATCTGGAGAGACAAGACAACATTAAACACAATTAATTATTTCATAACAATTGCATTAAGTGCCACAAGGTTTCAGGCCAGGTGCTACGAGGGCTTTGGGGATGCAAAGTGGGGACCGAGCTCAATCCAGGACACAGGAAAGGCTTCCTAAAGGAGGTGGCCTTGAGGCTCAGAGAGGTTAAGAAACTTGCTCAAGGTCACACAGCTGGTAAGGGGGAAAGCTGGGATTTTAACCCAGAATGCCTGACTCCATAGCCCATGTTCTGTCTGCTATACAACACTGCCTTTTTATCTCTTCCATCTTATTCTTCCCTGGCTCTTATTCATGCGAAGGGAGCAAGGTCTATCTAACACTGAATGCACTAAAGCAATGTTTTTCCCAGCTTTGGGGATTAGGGACCCTCTTTGAGAATCTGGTGAAATCCATGAAACTCTCCCAGAAACAACATGTATACAGACACCCCCCACAAAATCATGCCTACAGTTTCAGGGGGGTCATAGGCATCCTGACGCTCAGCTTTAGAACCCACACCATGGAGGACCATAGGACCTTAGAGTGAGATCCTCAAAACTTCAGAAAGACACCAGGGCCCCATGGGGACCTCAACTGCCCAAACAGACCCCAGGATCCTATAGAAATATTTTCAAGATCCAAGAGAAAGAAGATCCTGGGATCCTGTAGGAACCCCAAGTCCTCCGAAGTAACAGCAGGGCCCTGCAGAGATATTCCCAAGATGCTTTGGGCTGTGCAGGAACCTCAGGCCCCCTTACAGCACAGGTTCCCCTGCGGCCTTGGAAAGCTGTGGTTCTTAACCATCTGGGCGGTCCCTGACACCTTAGAAACTCTCAAGAAAAATGCAACACACAACATGTTCCACACAAAACCGAGGGGCTTACTGACCTCTGGGAGGCCATCAGTAGCCCCCAGATTCTGACCTCCTGTTCTTGAGCTTCCACAAGAACAGGACCCCACCCCCCGCCCCTGAACCACTCAAGAACCTGGACCAGGACTACAGACTCAAGGCACAAACTTTAGAGTCAAAACAGACCAGGAGTTGAATCCTGGCCCTGTCGTTTTCTCGCCATGACCTTGGACCACTCACCGACAAACCCTCAGGCTTCAGCATCTCGCCTCCCAAAAGAGAGGGTTGGGCAAGTCTCCCTCCCCAGCCCAGCCCCGGCGGCGTGGGCTCCGTGCCGGTGGGCGATG
>NW_005367431.1:5857576-5884118 GCF_000412655.1 Myotis brandtii | reverse complement strand
GCCCTCTTCCTGCAGCCCAGGACGGGGGAGGAGGGACGGCGCGGAGGGGCCGCGGGGCCTGGCAGGCCTGGTTCCTGGCTTTCTCTCCGCATTTCCTGAGCAGGACCAGCCGGGGGATGGGACCCAGCACAAACCTCCTTCCCCGGGAGCGCGGCCAGGAAACCGCGTCCTTGCTCACCCCGGTCCCCGCTCTGTGCCCGAGCCCTGCCGATGGCACCCGCGATCTCTCAGTCCTTACCGCCGGGTGTGATGCGACCCACTCACCCCCCGAGGAAGCCGAGAGACGACGAAAGGGCAGACCCCAGACCCCACAACACAGCAAGTTTCCATCCCGGTGATGTGAGTGTATTAACTCCATCCTAAGGATGAGAAAACGGAGGCTTCAGAAAATGAAGTGACTCACCCAAGGTCACCCTAAAAACATTACATACCAGGCACGGTGCTGCAAATGCTCCAAAACGATTTCATTGTTGAGGCCTCAGAATCTATGAAGGTAACGAATGCACCTATTTAGCAAATGAGGAAAGTGAGAACCAGAGAGGCCAAGCGGCTTCTCCAATGTCACACAGCTACGAAGCGAAGCGACAGAGCTAGGATTTGAGCTCCAGTCTCCTGTTTCCAGAGCTCAGCCCTGCTTCCCAGAGATCCTGCTTCCACTCATGACAGTCAATAACCTGGGGGCCCGCACCTTGTCTCATCTGTTCCTGCGTCACCAGAACCCCACCTGGAACTTGGCATAAAACAGGTGGGCATAGTTGACCATGGAGCCTAGCACAGAAGTTCAAAGTTAGAAGGACTAGATGGGTGTCTTTTGAGCCTCTTCTGAATGACCAACACCATGGTCCGTGATGTGGAAGATCTTAACTAACTTGAACTCAAGTCAGTCCCAGTGTTAGTGAAGCTATGCTCACTGCTGTATTAGAGAAAGCTTGAACTCTCAGTGTCTAAATAACAACAGAATCTAGTTCAATGTCTGTCCCATTCACTCAAGTGACTGAGTGAGACCCAGGCTGGCCAAGGCTCCGCCATGTTCAACATGAGGTTTCCACGGTCACCCTGACGTTGACATCCAGTTGGCAGATGGGAGAAAAAAAAGAGAGGAGGTATTTAGTTGACTTCAGGACGCTTCAGCCAAGTGAAAATTCAGCCTCTGTTTGAATACTTCCTATCATGATGAACTTTCTCTCTCCCATAATAGCCGATCCCCCTGTCGGACAAATACTTGGGTCTAAATTATAAATAATCCATTTTGCTCATGCATGGTTCCTTGTAAACCAGCGGTTCTCAACCTGTGGGTCGCGACCCCTTTCGGGGTCGAACGACCCTTTCACAGGGGTCGCCTAAGACCATCGGAAAACACATATATAATTACATATTGTTTTTGTGATTAATCACTAGGCTTTAATTATGTTCAATTTGTAACAATGAAATTGGGGGTCACCACAACATGAGGAACTGTATTAAAGGGTGGCGGCATTAGGAAGGTTGAGAACCACTGTTGTAAACAAAGGAAGACCACCATACACATGGCCTGGTGTTCTTGGCCGTTTTCTAAGGGTGAGTGGTCAGTGATGTGAAGTTCCTAGTGAACTGGAACAATGCCAGGTGTTCCCCAAAGATGCTCCCCTTCCAGGCACAGAGTTGTTTCGGAGAAAAGCAGCTCAGACTACATTTTCCAGCACCGCTTGTAAGTCTGTGACTAGTTTTCACCAATGGGAGATGGGCAGGGAAAACGTGTGCCGTATGCAGGCCAAATCCAAGTTAAGAAGTGTGTCTGCTTTCTCAAAGCTCTCGCTTTTTTTTCTCCCATCTGCCAACTGGATGCCAACGTCAGGGTGACCTTGGAAACCACGTGTTGAACATGGCGGAGCCTTGGCCAGCCTGGGTCTCACTCAGTCACTTGAGTGAATGGGACAGACATTGAACTAGATTCTGTTGTTATTTAGACACTGAGAGTTCAAGCTTTCTCTAATACAGCAGTGAGCATAGCTTCACTAACACTGGGACTGACTTGAGTTCAAGTTAGTTAAGATCTTCCACATCACGGACCATGGTGTTGGTCATTCAGAAGAGGCTCAAAAGACACCCATCTAGCACTGACTGTGTCCAGCTGGCTCTGCTGGTCAGAAATAGTCTCTGTTCATCTCATTGATGCATTATTTCCTGCCAATTCCAAAAAGGGTTTTGAGGTGGTTTCCATTGCAGCCTCAAGCCTATTTGATGAATAATTAAAGAGAAAAAAATCAAAGAGTAATGAAAGCCTGGACCAAAAGTCAGTGGAGAAGGAGGGAAGAAAGATGAAAAATTGACTAATTATAGCAGAAATGCTCGGCTAAGCTTTCTAAGGATAGCAACTGTGACCGAGCAAAAACCATGGCTCTGAGTCTCCTGGCAGTCAAAGCAAAGAGGGAAACAGGATGAGCTGCAGCTGTAAACATGTGATTAAACACAGACCCTGGAACCAGACTGTGTTTTTCGAAGCCCAACTCTACCACTTACTAGTCATGTGACCGTAAACTACTTAACTTCTCTGTGCTTCTGTTTCTTCATCTGAAAATGGGGTTGATATAATAATAAACCCCCTCTCTTAGGATCATTGGGAGGATAAAATGAGTTAAAGCATATTCAGTTCTCCCTTTTTTTTTTTTTTTTTTGTTAATCCTCACCTGAGGATATTTTTCCATTGATTTTTAGAGGGAGTGGAAGAGAGGGGGAGAGGCACAGAGAGAGACACATCCATTGGTTGCCTCCCACACATGCCAAAGGTACTTGTCCTTGACCAGCAACGAACCAAGGACCCTTCAGTCGGTGGGCCAACACTCTATCCACTGAGCCAAGCCAACTAGGGCCATATTCAGTTCTTATAAAATCTGTATAAGAATTACCTATTGCTACAGTCTGATTGGAAGAACCAGGCCAGTGATTTGGGAGAGACAAATATTTTCCTGCACTAAACTCTCAGAGGAATGTATCACACGAGGGACATCCCCTGTGCCTCAACAAGAGTTTTATGACAACTCCTGGGCCTTTTGTCACATGGTTGTTTCTCTTACTGGTTTATGATAAGCCTTGGCATCCTACTCACTGGGGGATTCTGGGGGCAGGTTGCTGGGGTAACCTAGGGCTCTAGGTACCTTTCTGCTGACTGTCCACAGGGCAGGTAAGTGTCATGGTGAGGAGCATAGGTGTTGGTGTACATTTATTAACTTCTAGCTACAGCTCCTCCATTTATTACAGTGGAGACAGTGACAAATAGTACCTACCTAAGAGAGTTGCCATAAAGATTATAGAAAAGAATATATAAAAACACTTCCCACAATAACTGGTAATATAGGATGACCATAGGACACAAGCGCCCACAAAATAAGGAAGAAGCCGACATAATAAAACAGAGAATTTCACTGGAGAGCCCCCGGAGTAAGGAGAGTACTTTTTTGTTGTTAATCCTCACCCGAGGATATTTTTTCCATTGATTTTTTTTTTTAGAGAGAATTGGAAGGGTGGGAGGGTATTGGGGGAGAGAGAGAGAGAAACATGGATTCGTTGTTCCACTTATGCATTCATTGGTTGATTCTTGTATGTGCACTGACCGGGGATCGAACCCAAAACCTTGGTATAGCAGGTCAACACTCTAAACAACTGAGCTAGCCTGCCAGGGCACGAGATTAATTTCTTTTCTTTAATCCTCACCCGACGATATTTTTCCATTGATTTTTAGAGAGAGGGAAAGACAAAGAGAGAAACATCGATGTAAGAGAAACACATTGATTGGTTGCCTCCTGCACGAGCCCCAACCAGGGCTGGCCTGGGGAGGAGCCTGCAACCAAGGTATGTGCCCTTGACCGGAATCAAACCTGGGACCCTTTGGTCCACAGGCCAACGCTCTAGCCAAGCCAGCTAGGGCAAGATTAATTTTTAATGGTTCAAAAAGTAGAAGAGTAATGATGCCTTTCCCCAGAATGTGACCTTGGGCTGACCAAATCATCATCTCTTTGCTTCTGGCTGGAACGCCCCTTTGGCCTTATTCATGTGGTATGCAGCTCAGGTTGGCCCGTTTTTTGGAGTCACACTGGCCTGGAGAGGTGCCACAGAGCAAGAATGACCACGGTGCCCCAGCAAAAGACTGTCTCTGAGGGGGGACCAGGACCGGAAGCTCCCCCTTGGGTTCCATGTGTTGGGTGGAAAGTACTGGGCTGAGTTTTATACACCCAGAATGTGACCTTGGGCTGACCAAATCATCATCTCTTTGCTTCTGGCTGGAACGCCCCTTTGGCCTTATTCATGTGGTATGCAGCTCAGGTTGGCCCGTTTTTTGGAGTCACACTGGCCTGGAGAGGTGCCACAGAGCAAGAATGACCACGGTGTCCCAGCTAAAGACTGTCTCTGAGGGGGGACCGAGGACCGGAAGCTCCCCCTTGGGTTCCATGTATTGGGTGGAAAGTACTGGGCTGAGTCTTATACACATTATCTTGTCCAATCCCACAACAGTTTCAAGTGTAAGCCCTAGTCATGATCACTTCACAGTTGGAGAAACTGAGGATCATAGAAGCAAAGGGACCTGTCTTTGGTCACACAGCTGAGAAGCAGCAGAGCTGGGACATGAGACGTGTGTGACGCCCTTACGTGTCCCTAGCCACTGGACACTGCCTTCCTCCTCCAACCCGACCCAGGATCTTGCCTCTCTCTTTAGCCACCCTCTCTCTTGCTAGGCTGTCTGTTTCCATTAAGGATCTTCTTGGAAACACCTAATGCTGGCCACTCACTCCTCCCTCCGACCTGGCCCCAGGGCAGCCCCTCACCCTATAGGAACCATCTCATGAACAAGACAGACAGGTTTCATTGAGAGTAACTCCAGCTAATCAGAGGCTGCGAGTGGATGGAAAATCAGACACCATTGCCATCACCCAAGTCCAACCTGCAGCTTTTATTTACTCCGCCTCCAGGTTGGTCTCTCTGCCTCGAGACTCCGCCACCTCCATTCCTCCCTGATTGAGAGCCAGAGTGATTGCTCGCCACACATCTAACCACATGATTCCCCTGCAGAATAATCTTCAACAGCTCCTATTGCTCCCAGTTTAAAGTTCAAAGTCAATAGCCTGCTTGAGTCCCCAAGGCCCAACCTACTTTCTCCAACCTTCTCTTTCCTCTCAGACATCCTTGGCCCCACTGCCCCCCACATTCATAGTTCCCAGCCTCAGCGCCTTTGCACATGCAGTTTTCTGTGTGATGTGAGGGGAACAAATGTGTGGATGAGCTGTCAGGCCCGAGCAGGGCTGTGAGGCTGTCAGACTCCATTAACCGCACCTTCCTGACATCAGAAGGAGACTTCTCTGCCAGGGGGATTTACCCACCGTCCGCCTGGAAAAGGAAGAGAGCACCAGCCACTCTGGCTCTGTGTAGAGTCCTGGGACATGAGGATCTTATCTTGAAGCCGGGTGTCAGAGAAGTGACATGATAAAACAGCAAAGGGGAGCTAGATTTCCTATCAAGTCTGTGTGCTGCCTGCGCCCAGCCTTTTAACAACCATCCTATGCTATCTCCCTTGGTGGAGGCAGAATCCACCTCTGGATATGCATGTACTGCTTACAGTTGCCAGTGTTGTCCTACAGCAGGCACAGGCTTCCCACCTCATCATGCTCACTGGCTAAGGGAAATTGCTCTAACGCTAGGAAGGTGCCCATCCACCTTGGATTTCTGCATCTTTCACTGGTGCTCCTGCGCCACCTCGTGGTAATGTCTGGAATATATCGGGATTTCTGACGAGAGCTCGGATCTCAAGGGTGGCATTTTCGTCTCAGTCTGCATCCCTCTTAGGCCCTCTACATTCCTCACCTGAGCCTGAGCTTCTGAGAAAGGCAGACGTTGATTCTGTCTCACAGTGGAATCTTGGGTCTGTTACTGAGGCTCTCCCGGCTCAGGTTCTTCATCTATAACAACGAGTCCTTCTACCCTCCAACATTCTAGGATCTTTATCTAAAGTGACCCGTGACCTTATCTCCGTGGGCAGAATGCAAATTCTAGGAGGGCAGGGAAGTTGCTGGCTTGTTCACTTTCTATCCCAAGTATGTGGGGGCAGTGCTTCATATAATAGACGATGCTTTGTTGGTTTGGGGCTGCATTCATAGAAACACTGTATGTATAATGAAGGAGGTGATGGTCATGCTGCCCACGTCTGTCCAGGTCCTCTGTTATATTTGGGATCAGAACTTTGAAAGGAACATGAATAAAGTGTGACTCACTCATAGGAGGGTGAACAAAATGATGGTAGTGGTGGGGACCACAAAACCACACTTTATGGGGAACAGTTGAAGGAATCAGAATATTGACTCTGGTATAAAAAAAAACACTCAAGGGGAAATGTGTCTGCCTTCTGAAGAGGGCATCTGGGGAAGAGAGATGGGAGGACTAGGAGTGAGGGCTGCTACTTCAGGAGTACAGAAACCAAAACCTAAACAAGCTTTCAGTCTGAGCTAGATAAAGAACAGACCTGCATTTGAATCTCAGTCTGTCCCTAACTAGTTTCGTAACCTTAGGCAAGTTCCTGCATCACATTAAGACTTGGATTTCTCAGGTATAATACGGGTATAGTATGCGGCACTCAAGCCTGTTTTTAAATACCCAGTGCAAGGCTTAGTGCCTGGTTAGTGCTGAGTGAGTGTAGCTATGGTTAAAAAACAAACAAACAGAAAGGTAGCCCAGCCGTGTGGCTCAGTGGTTAAGCATCAACCCATGAACCAAGTGGCCAATGGTTCGATTCCTGGTCAGGCACATGCCTGGGTTGCAGGCTCGATCTCTGGTATAGGGTGTGCGGGAGGCAGCTGATCAATGTTTCTCTCTCATTGATGTTTCTATCTCTCTGTCCCTCTCTCTCTAAAGTCAATAAAAACTTTTTTTTTAAAATAGAAAGGTAGTGAGCACCCTGTCATGGCCATGTGAGCAGAGTCTTGAGGGTACTAGGTATTAATGCCCAGGAGTCAAGCAACTGTTGGGGGTGTGGCTCAGGGTGGTGGTGTGGGCACTACTGGCTCTTGGGGTCACAATGCCTCGCTATATATCTTGGACTTGCTATTTATTTGCGGTGGGATCTTGGGCAAATTACATAACTATTTTGAGCCTCAGTCTCGCCATCTGCAAAATGGGGACAATACCAGTTCCCACTTCACTGAGTCATTGGGGGATCAGGAGATAAATAATAAAAATGTGTGAGCCACTGCTCTAATGTTAGTGCTCTGATGGGGTGGTCCTGGATGACCTTGAAGGTTCCCTTCCATTAAGACCCTCCAGGTCGGGAATCCCTGCTCCTCCCCTTGGGAGCAAAATGCAGGGGGCCCTGGTGAAGCAGGTAGATGCACTGTGGTCCTAAGACTCCCAGATGCAGGGGACTGCTTGCCTCTGGTCCCTGCCCATGCAGTGTAAACAGGGCACTGTGCCTTCCCTCCCCCACCAGCCAGCCCTTCCTGTGACAGGAAGGTGGCTGGAATGGCACCTGTGGGAGCTGAGGGGACAGGGCCCAGGGTGGAGTATAGGACAGGCCCAGGGGAAGAGAGGCTGCCTGGCTTTTTCATCTGCTCCTGCACTTTGGTCTCCAGATAAACTAAGCTCCATGAGGGATCCAGCTGCCACACAGGGTATAGACATGAGCTGATACCACAGGGAGGATCAGAGGTTGCCAACTGGTGGAGCAGGAGGCAAATCTGACTGGCAGGCTTCCTTTGTGGTTGGCATAGCTGCACAGGGGTTTTGTTTGCTTTGCTTTTTAATTCATTGTCAACATTTAAAAATAAGGAGATTGCATAGAAAATCCGGATTCCTTGCTCTCTTAAAACACCATTCCGCTTGGCACAGGTCAGTTGGAGAGGAGGAGTGGCTGCCACCTCCAGATAGGGTATCTGAGCCCGTCACCAGAGCCCCCACATCTCCCTACTGTATCACACCCAGGCTGCTTCGTTCACTTATAAATGGCCCCTGCAGGCCCCTGAGCTTTTTATCCCAGGGAAAGAGCACTGGCTTTGACAATATATAGGAGACAATGGGACACACCCTAGCCCAGTTATGTGACTCCTTAGTGCCCCAAGCTCCATTTCCCAGTCTGTAAAAGGGGAATAGACACATGGATTCCTCCCGGGGTTAACGTGAAGATTAAATAGGAACATGTCTGGAACGTAGTAGGTGTTCAACAAAAATTCCTCATGAGTAAACGGGCCTGGTCTCATTCAATAATCTCCTCTGGTTCTAAAGGCTACAATGCCAGGCCCCAACCACCCTATGAGGCTGGCATTGTCATCCACGTTGCACAGAAGGGCAAACGGAGGCACAGGGATATTCAGTAAGTAACGGGAAGAGCTGGGACAGGCAGCCCAGTCTGTCGGATTCCCAAACGTGTGCTTTCCCACTACCTTACCCTGCCCTTCTAGGCTGCAGGCCACCTTAGCCCTGGGCACTCCACTGGGGTTAATAGTGTGAATTTTCTCCCTAGCCGGTTTGGCTCAGTGGATAGAGCATTGGCCTGCGGACTGAAGGGTCCCAGGTTCGATTCTGATCAAGGGCACATGCCTGGGTTGCCAGCTGGATCCCCAAAAGGGGGCTTGCAGGAGGCAGCCCACAAGGGTCCCAGGTTCGATTCTGATCAAGGGCACGTGCCTGGGTTGCCAGCTCGATCCCCAAAAGGGGGCTTGCAGGAGGCAGCCCATCAGTAATTCTCTCGCATCATTGATGTTTCTCTCTCTCTCTCCCTCTCCCTTCCTCTCTGAAGTCAATAAAAACATATTTTTGGGGGAAAAGTGTGGATTTTGAGGTATCACTGTATGGCTTGCATTTTGACTCTACCACATACTAGCAGTGGATTTTGAGGTATCACTGTATGGCTTGCATTTTGACTAGGAAAACAGTGATGCTAGGAAAACAATGTCATTTCTTAGGACTTTCAGTTCTTTATCTGGAGGATAATAAAAGGACCAACTTTATGTGGGTTAAATGCTCATAAAACACTCAGGGCAGTGCCGGGCACACAGTAAGAGCTCAGTAAATGCTGGCTATTGCCGTCATTAGCTGAACACTGGCTGTGAGTCAGGTACTAAGAGTCCAAAGATCAATGAGAGCCTCTGCGGGCTCAGAGTCTGATGAGAGAGATCAGAGGTCAGAGTGACATATGCTGGAAGGGAGCCTGGCCGTCAAGGCTAGAGGGGGGTGATGGTTGATTTTATGTGCCGACACGGCTGCGCCCCTGTGCTCAGACATTTGGTCAGACAGTATTCTAGAAGTTTCTGTGAGTGAGATGTATGTTTAAGTCGGGGGCCTTTGAGTAGAGCCGATTGCCCGCCAGAAGTGGGTAGACCTCGTTCACTCAGTCGAAGGCCGGAATAGGACAAAAGAGGAATTTCCCAGAGGACGGCCTTTGGACTTCGTCCGCAATGTTGGCTTTTCCTGGTTCTACAGCGACTGCCTTTTGATGTGAAGGGTCATCTTTTGTCTGAATCTCTGACCTGTTGGCCGCCCCATCAGGTTCTGGACGCGCCAAGCCTCCACCACCGTGAGAGCTAATTCCTTGAAATAAATCTCTTTCTCTAGCTATGCACATCCCAGTGGCTCTGTTTCTCTAGAGAACCCTGACTAATACGGGTGGGGTTGGGGGGTTGGTACCATTACCTCTGCCAGAGGCGGCGGCACCCTTACCTTGTTTGGCAGGGATGGAGGAGGTCATCTGAGGGCTCTGGCTCTGTCCCCGGAGGATGGAACAGTTCTTTAATGGTTGGGACTCACTTACTATGAGGACCCCACACACCTGGAAGGGACAACACATACAGAGGCTGCCAGACTCAGGACTCAAAAACGACTTAAGAAATGTAGCCTGGATCGATGGAAAGCTCTCCCCGTGGGTTCAGTTGTGCAGCCATAGCATCAGGGGCGAGGGGGTGGGAGCGTGTGGCCAGCTTAAAAGCATTAGGAGTATCCATAAGATTCAGTGCTTTGAGTTTGACCTCAAGTGCAATATGGGCCAATTCCTCCCTGAGTCGTGCTAAGAGAAGAAAGGCTGACGGGGCACAAGGCCGCTCAGCCTGAAGCACAGCCCTGGCCTCCAGGTTTCACAAGCGCAGGATCAGGGCGGGCAGCTGGGAGTTACTGGAAATCAGACTTGGGCACAGTGGGAAGAACAGTCAGTACTGACAGGAGAGGCACTGGGTGTCTCATGGGCCCTGATCTCCGTGTCACTAAGAAAAATGTTCCAGGAGGTACATTCTTCTTTGTGTCGTAACCAAGACATTGCTGTAAAGAGAAAGGGCACGCACTTCGGATGGGACAGACCTAGATTCAAACTGCAGCCATGGCCGCATCACGGCCTTTTAGTCAACACTGGTCCACAGATACGACAGTGGTCCCATAAGATCATACACATGGCCTGGACTGCAGTGGGCCATCCCATCTAGGTTTGTGTTTGTACCACGACAACATCACCCGATGACACGTTACTCAGAATGTTTCCCCGTTAAATGGCACATGAGTCACCCTCTCTGAGCCTCCATTTCTTCTACTGCCAAGTGAACCTCAGGCCTCAGGGAGCAGGCATGCGGCCTTGGAAATCCCTGGGTGACTGCTCGAAGCAGCCAGTGCACATAAACTATTCGTCACATTGAAATACCCTTTGGCTATCCCCACTTCCCCACCCGAGGCCCCAAGCCTGTGCCAATCTGAAAGTGCCTCAGGCTGCCCAACCTGCCACCATCCAACCTACGGGAGGGCAAGGTAGCAAGAGATGGCCCTTCTGGTGTGTTAGGATGTGTTCAGCAAGTAACAGAAAAAGTCAGTGAATGGTTTAAACCATAAGAATGGTTGTTGCCGAAACCGGTTTGGCTCAGTGGATAGAGCGTCGGCCTGTGGACTGAAAGGTCCCAGGTTCGATTCCGGTCAAGGGCATGTACCTGGGTTGCGGGCACATCCCCAGTAGGGAGTGTGCAGGAGGCAGCTGATCGATGTTTCTCTCTCATCGATGTTTCTAACTCTCTATCTCTCTCCCTTCCTCTCTGTAAAAAATCAATAAAATATATTTTAAAAAAAAAAGAATGGTTGTTGCTCACTTAACAAGCAATCTGAGACAGGTGGTCCCAGGGCTGCTCCGGGGCCTCATCCTGTGGTTAAGAAACTGGGTTGGCTCTTCCCCCTCTGCCATCCTCCCGGCATCCGCAATGTTTCCCTGCAGGATCACAGGACAGCTGCCCTCCTTCCCATCCCCATCCTCACAGGGCTGCTTCCAAGCAGGAAGAACTTTTTTTTTTTTCCTTGTATGTCTCTCTTTTCCTGTAAGAAGTCTCTTTTCCCAAAGCCCCAGCTGACTTCCCTAACACCATGCATGACCAACTTGTCCCCGTCTGCCTGGTGTTTTTCTGATTAGAACTGAAATTCCCAGGTCCTGGGAACCCCCTCAGTCCTTGGCAATTTAACTGATGGTCTCCCTACTTACACCCTATTGGCCAGACCTGGGTCACATGTCTATCCCTTGACTAATCCCTAGTAAAGAGAATAAGAGTATCCCAACTGTTTTAAACCAATCAGGATTCACCTCCTGGGAGACTGGGCATGTTGCCATTTGAACGGATGGGGGGTGGGGTGGGGTGGTTCTGTGAGCAAGGAAAGGGATGACTGCTAGGTGGGCACCCTGCAGTGTCTGCCACACTAGCAAATGCCAGAAATGAGCAGAATCCTGTCCTAGACGATCCTGTCCTGCTCCTCCCCATACACGCGTCGCCATCATCACGCTGTGTGTGTTTGTGACTAAGTGTGAAAGAATTAGGAGCATGACAAGGATGTTGGGGGAGGGGGAAGGGTAGAGGATGGTCCCGAATACGGCCTTCCTCTGTGGTCCGGGGAAACAAGCTTATTTATTTTTAAGTTTTTAAAAAAACAAGTTTATTTTTAATTTGACTTTCATGTGGCCTAGTTAGTGGGCAGTTCTCCAGGCATAGTATCCAAGTGGGCAGGTTTCAGGCTGTAATAAGGAAGACCAGAAACAGCTGCTCATTCTCCGAAGCGGCCCTATCCTTTGTCACTGTGTAGAGACTGCGGAGGAGGGGTATCTGAGCGGAAGGACAGAGCGGCTGAGTGCATGCTTAGGGGTCAGTCCCAGCCACGGCTTCTTGGGGACACTGGGGTCACCCAGCCTGCTCACTTTTCTCTTGCCTCAGCTACACTCAGGATAGAACTGCCCTGAGTCTGACTTAGGACTTACCTGACACCAAATCTCATGATTTGTGAGATTCCAGCCCCAGGGTCAGTCACTTTACTTTAAAACTTTAAAGACAAAGACATGGAGAATAAGTCATTTGTAAACCTAGAAATGGTGTTCCATTCATTCATTGGCTCATCCATTCAAACAAATATTTATTGAGCATCTACTATGTGCCAGGCACTGTGGTGTGTTGGGAAGCAAAACAGTGAACTTGACAAATAAGACCCCCACCTGCAAGGAATTGACACTCTAGAGGTGGCAGACGGACAATAAGCAAGAACTAACACAGATATTTCATCATCAGTAATAAGTATAATAAAAAATAAAGCCAGAGAAGGGGATAGGGGATGGATAGGTAGGTTGGGGGTGGAGGGTGCTCTTCTAGATCAGAAGTCTGCAAATTACAGCCTGCAAGCTGCCACCTATTTCAGTAAATAAAATGTCATCGGAATCCAGCCAAGCTCATTTATTTACACATTGCCTATGGCTGCTTTTACGTTACAATGGCAGAGCTGAGTAGTTACAACAGACATGACATGACCTGCAAAGCTGAACATATTTACTATCTGGCCCTTAAACAAAAGTCAGCTGCCACAGTGAGATACTATTTCACACCCAGTAGAATGGCTCTCATCACAAAAGGTAATAGTGAATACTGCTGCGCATGTGCACAGATTGGGACGGAAATGTAACATGGTGCAGTCACCTAGGAAAACAGTCTGGCAGTTCCTCAAAAGGGTGAACATAGATTACCATATGACACAGCAATTCCACTCCTCAGTATGGACCCAAGAGGAATGAAAACATATGTTCACACAAAAAACTTGTACAAGAAAGTTCATAGCAGCATTGTTCATGATAGCCAAAGAGTGGAACCAACCCAACTGTCCATCCACAGATGAATGAGTAAATAAAATGTGGGATAGCCATACAAGACAATATTCTCTGTCAATAAAAAGAAATGTAATAGTGATAGACCCTATCAGAAAGAATACATGTGGCCCTATGTTCATAGCAGCACAATTTACAACAGCTAAGATCTGGAAGCAGCCCAAGTGCCCATCAGTAGATGAATGGATAAAAAAAAGCTGTGGTACATTTACACCATGGAATACTATGCAACTGTAAAAAAGAAGAATCTCTTACCCTTTGGACAACATGGAGGGATCTGGAGAGGATTATGCTAAGCGAAATAAGCCAGTCAGAGAAAGACAGATATCACACGATCTCAGTTATGTGTGGAATCTAATGAACAAAATAAACTGACAAACAAAACAGATCCAGATACATGGAAGCATGCAACAGACTGACGATTCTCAGAGGGGGCAGGAAGAGATTAACCAAAGAATTTCTATGCATACATGCATAACCCATGGACACAGACAATAGTGCAGTGAAGGTCTGAGGAGGAGGTGAAAGTGGGGAGGAAGGGGTCAAGTATTACATTGTTGTAATACTTTCAACAATAAAGATAAATTTTAAAAATAAATAAAGTATACAATAACATACCTATTATTATTGCCATTTTACAGTTGAGGAAAGTGAGGCAAAGAGGGATTAAGAAACTTGTGCAAGGTTACCCAGCTAGAAATTGGTAGCACTTGGATTTGAACTGAGGTATCAGGTCCTTTGCTCTAATCATCATATTACACTGACTTTCATTGTTAGGAGGTTCCAATGAGATAACAAATGCCAGGACTCTGGCACAGGGCCTGGCATGTGGTAGGTGCTCAATAAATGCTGGAGACAAAATTGAACTGAAAGGTTTCTACATCCAGGGAGAGGGGGAAAATTACTCAAAGACTTTACTGATCATGATGTCTCATGCTTTTTATTTGATAAGACTCAACATTTTAAGATCTCTAATGAGAATGGCATGTAAAAATTCAGGGGGAAAAATCAGAACCGGTGTTCCCCTCAAACCTTGGTGGGTTCAAAGCCTGTCAATCTACTTCAGTGGGGGTGATTGTGGGTTTTAGCTTCAGAACATTCATAGGGTGCAGAGGTATTGGAGGAGGAGGAAGGGTGCAAGATAGTTGATTTGGTTCCAATCTTTCCACTCCACTGCCCCCAGCTTCTGAATCTCTGTCACTCCACACTGTTATCACCTTAAATGAACAACGGGGGTGGGGGGGGGGAGGATTCAATCTAAGAAGGAATCAGAGGATGAAATTCCTTGGTGTTATTTTCCAATGAAGGTGCCACATGGAACGGAGATTCCTTCCTCCCTCCAAATTCTTTCAACTCAGGTCATTAATCTCATCCACCCTCCTTTGAGTTCCATAAAAAACTTTGGTAGACCAGAAAGCCCTGCTTTTGAGCCTGGCTCTTCCCACAGAGTCAGTTTCCCACCTGAATTGCATCAATGGGGAACCTGATGGGTCATGTTTCCTCCAACATGGATGAACCCTGAAAATATTATGCTAAGTGAAATCTTCAGTCTTTGTCCCCTTTCACTCAGCTTCCCAGCTTTTGGTGGCTTAGAAGTCAAGAAGACAACAGGAATAAAAAAACACACAACAATTCTGTGGATTGAACCCAAACCCCAAATATCAGGATTAACCCAAATCTCAGGTGAAATAAAAAAAGACAATTCCAATTGGGTTATAGGACACAAACGATAGCCAGAGTCACCACCAAATAAGACTAGGAGGCTTTCCGGAAATGGACCACTTTCTGAAATGCTTGCCGAAACTCTTCATTAAACACAGTATAGATGATGGGATTGATGAGCGAGTTTAAATAGCCCAGCCAGGTGAAAAAGTCGAAAAGGGCTTGGGGGATCCAGCAGGAGTCCCGGCAGATGGGGAGGACAAGAGATGCGACAAAGAAGGGCAGCCAGCAGATGATAAAGGCCCCCAGGATGATCCCCAGGGTTTTGGTGGCCTTCCTTTCCCGAGCCGCGGAAATCCTCTTGCGCTCCAGCACGCTGTCAGCAAGCTTGATTTTCACCTGGTTGAAAAAGAGAGCAGAGCCGGCCAAATGAGAGTGCGCTTCGTGAAGGCTGGGGTTGAGAGAGCAGAGGGAGGACCCCGCAGAGCCTGTGATGAGCTGGGCTGTGGTGAAGCGCTTCCCGTAGAGGGATGGTGGGTTCAGGATGCGGTTCCGGGCAGCCAGGTAGATCCGGCCGTAGAGGATGATGAGCAACACAGATGGGATGTAGAAGGCCCCACACGTGGAGTAGATGGTGTAGGAGATCTGGGAAGTGTTCACCTGGCAGTCCAACATCTCCTCCTGAGCTTTGGCCTGCCGCCAGAAGAGAGGTGGGATGGAGATGCAGACGGAGATGACCCAGACGATGGCGATCATGGCCGCTGCATGGCCTGCGGTCCGGCGTTTACTGTACTCCAGGGCGTCCGTGATGGCCCAGTACCTGTCCAGAGCAATGACACAGAGATGCAGGATGGAGGCCGTGCAGCACGTGATGTCAGAAGACAGCCAGATGTCACACAGGATTTGGCCGAAGGTCCAGTTGTGGGTGATGGTATAGGCGATGCTGATGGGCATGACCAAGATGGAGACTAAGAGGTCAGTCGTGGCCAGGGAGCCAATGAGATAGTTGGCTGGGGTGTGGAGCTTCCGGGTGAGGAAGATGGTGGTGAGCACAAAGGCGTTGGAAAGGACTGTGGCCAGCGTGATGATGGCAAGAACCACAGCAAGAGAAATCTGGAGGGCCTGCAGGGTCGCTGGGTCCCAGGCTGCTGGAGTATCCGTAGCATTCAGAGACCGGTTGGAGGCCTCCTGCAGAAGGCCTTCCAGCGACTGGTTTGCCGGGGACATTCTAGGTGGCTCTCCATAGACTTCGACACACACAGCTGCTGCTTTCACAGTTGTCTCGCCCACAGAACAAAGTCATCCTGTTTTGCACTGGTGGGGCCATGCATCAGAACAGACCACAGTGAAGAGACCTCAAGGCTGGACTATTTAAAGAACAGTGAGGTGGCCACCAGCTGGCAGTTAAAGGTCTGTCCTAAACCAGATGAATGCCGGGATGTCTTGCTGTTCTGGAACGCTGCCCCACACATGGTCAGGCCCACTGGACACATGCTGGCTTTGTTAGACAGGGGTCAGGATATCACACCAGTGTGGGCAGTGCCCTGAGATTCTTGCCTTTGGCGTTGTGGCTCCTTCCGAGGCTTGTGAGATAAACATGTTTGATGGGGACTTCAGAATCCCTTCCCCATCCTATTCTGAGACCATAGGGGATTTCAGGTTGCCCCTGGGGAGCTTTTAAAACTAGAGACACCAAGAAATAGCAGCTGATTCAGAGGAAGTCCAGTCGGCAGCTCCCAGTTTTCCCAGGTTCGTCTGGACGCATCATGAGGTACTTGACGTTGGTTCCTGTCCCACTGATGGTTGTGAGCCTGAACAGACAAAACATTCCAGTTACCAAGACTCGAAGAACGCATGAGCTGGGAGAAGGCAAAACAAACGGACCCCTGGGAGTTCATGGAGAAGGGCACATGTTCTGAGTCCTGGGGTTTTAAAAAGAAGAAAAGTAGAGAGTTAGGTTCTAGAACAGCCGTGGGCAAACTACGGCCCGCGGGCCGGATCCGGACCGTTTGAAATGAATAAAACTAAAAAAAAAAAAGACCGTACCCTTTTATGTAATGATGTTTACTTTGAATTTATATTAGTTCACACAAACACTCCATCCATGCTTTTGTTCCGGCCCTCCGGTCCAGTTTAAGAACCCATTGTGGCCCTCGAGTCAAAAAGTTTGCCCACCCCTGTTCTAGAAGAACAAGTGGGACACCTGCGATTAACTAGAGGAGTAAAAGGATACTGCTTAGCGCCGCCCTGGTGCAGCGAAACTGGCATTCTCCAGAGTGTCCTGAGCATACGGGCAGGGCCATGTGCCCCGCCCCCACAATTCCCAGAGCGAGAAAGGATCATCGCTGTTGGAAGCATCACAGGCTTGTGACAAGGACACGTAAGCAGCTCTGTAAATCGTGAATCAGAAATCCTTCTATTTATTCAGTGGAAACTAAACAAAACAACCCTGTGCACAGAAAAGCAGGGAAAAGAAAAGAGGGGAAAAAAAGGCCAGGAAAGATACCAAATTGTTACGATGTGTTTCTCTAGAAATTGGGGGGGGGGGGGTGACTTTTCTTCTATTCTACGAAATTTCCAAATTTCCTGGAGTGAGCATGCTTGACTCTTAAGCCCCTTCCCTCCAAAGGCAAAAGCAAAACACCATTTTGTTAGCAAAGAAATGAAAACCCTGAACATTTTTCATGGTGAAAGTTCCAATTCAGAAAAATAACATTCGGCTTTCCAAATGGAAACGGGAAATTTAGTCACAAGAAAATCGTGAAGACGCCTTTTCTTTTCCCCTCTGGCCTTGAATCTGGGTTTCAGTACCCGGGACATGGGCAAGCCCGGGAGCTCTGAGGGCACGGGGACCTTGGAACTGAGGGTCAGAGGGAGGCAAAGCAGAGGGCAGCCAGTGCAGGCCCTTCCCTGGCAGCTGAAGTCCATGGGGCCCGGCAGGCAGCCCCTGGGTCTGAGGGGTTGGTAAGAGGAAGTCCCAGACCCTTTAGTCCCATCCACACCCCCACTCCGTCTCTCCCTGCCTTGCATGGAAGGCTACAACTCCACCAGGAATCCCTACAATTAATTTCATTTCTTCCTGGTCAACTTGGTAGCACACAGGCTCTGCCCTGGGAGCATTCATAGCCCAGAGAAGACATGTTGGGCCCTGGAATGGAGATGGCAAGGCAGAATATGTGTATATATACATCAAAAAAAGTGATCATTATAATCACGTATGAATTTGTCTTGTAGTTTGTGTGGTTTTCAACGTAATATATTTTGAACAATAGTCTATTAATCACCCCAACACCATCTTTCTTAAAGGTTGCATATTGTTCCACTGGCTGGCTACATCGAGGACAAGGGTTTCAATCGTCCAAGTGGAAAGGGATGGCGTTCCTGGTGGCTGGAACGGCAAGAGCAAAGGCCCAGAGGTCAGAAAGTGCAAAGCATAGTCAGAGGACGGCAAAGGGACCGGCTGGCTGGAGTTGAGAGACCAGAGGCAGGGTGGAGATAAGGCCCAGGAGGTGGCTGAGGCCAGGGGTGGGAGGCAGCAAGGCACAGGGGAGAGTGTGGCTTGGACCACTGGGGCAATCCGGGCTCTAATCCGTGTTCTATGACAGCCCTCCCGTATGACCTTGGGCAAGTCCCGTACCCTTACTTTTTTAAAAAAAAAATTTTTTTTTATTGATTTCAGAGAGGAAGGGAGAGAGAGATAGAAACATCAATGAGGAGAGAGAATCATCGATTGGCTGCCTCCTGCACACCGCCCACTGGGGATCAAGCCCACAACCTGGGCATCTGCCCTTGACCGAAATCGAACCCAGGGCCCTCCAGTCCGCAGACCGAGGCTCCATCCACTGAGCCAAACCAGCTAGGGCCCATACCCTTTCTGAGTCTCAGATTTCTTCCCCCAAACAGTGGCCACCCTGCCTGCCTCCCAGGGCTGCTGTGGAGTTCCCAAGGCTCCTGGCAAGGCCAGCCTTTGACACCCAGTATGTGCTGAGAGGCGACAAGAGTCATTATCATGTCCGGCTGGCATGGCTCAGTGGTTGAGCATCGATTCCCATTCAGGGCACATGTCCGGATTGCAGGCTCGGTCCCCAGCAGGGGGCATGCAGGAGGCAGCTGATCAATGATTCTCTCTCATCATTGATGTTTCTCTCTTTCTCTCCCTCTCCCTTCCTCTCTGAAATCAATAAAAATATACATTAAAAAAAAAAAGAATCATTATCATCCTCCCCTTCCCCACAGCTCTGCTCAGCTTTATAGGAAAGGTTCAGTCTATGTCTATTGATGGATTTTTAAACGTTAAGCCAAACCTGCAATGTGGTAGTTTCCCTCCCACTCCCCAAAATTGTGGGTGTTTCATCTTTTAAAAATATCTGCTGAGCCCTGGCCATGTAGCTCAGTTAGTTGGAGCTTCGTCTCAATTTGCCAAGTTGCGGGTTCGATCCCCAGTCAGGGCACATACAAGAATCAACCAAAGAATGCAAAGCTAAATGGAACAACGAATCGATGTGTCTCCCCCTCTCTCCCTTCCTCTCTCTCTCTAAAATCAATCAATTAAAAAAATATATCTGCCTAGAGGAGGGAAAACAGTCTCAATTTAAGAAAACCAATCTTGAGTTTCAGCTCAAATAAACTCTTACAAAAATTCTCTCTAAAAAAAATAAAACAAAAACACAAAAAAACAATCTTAAGCCACCTGCTCCAAAATATTCCCAACGTTTGAAGAATATTATTAGAATCTCTTTCATGGGGCTCTAGGTATGTTCCAGGCAGGGAGTTGGCCCTGGAGCTGAGTCACCTGATCTGTGATGCTGGAACATGGCCCCCTACTGACAAAGAGCCAACCAGTGCTCAGAGAGGTGAGGTCACCTGCCCAAGGTCACCCAGGTGGGAGTGGAAATTTCCATTCTTCTCCACACTGTCTCAATTCAGGAAGAAAGGCCTAAGGCACATGTGCTTCCAGGAGTGAAACTGGTTTGGGATCTCGGGTAATAGGTGAAAATAGGATCCCTCCTGCCCCACCCCAGAAGTTTCTGTAAAGATTCCTTCTTTGGTTCACATGGAAAATGCGAAGTTGGGTTGGACTGTTTGGAATTTTCTTCCTTCCAGACAGTCTGGGCGAGAGGCGCCGTCATTTCTCACGGAAGGCTGGTGCGCTTGCCCCACAAGCCCATGCCTCGGTCACTCCTTGGGTTCCAGGCATTCCAATGACCTCATTCCAGGGAAAGGCGTGGACTACGAAAGTCCCGAGAGGCTGGTGGGTGACATCCTGGGAAGAAGGACGGGATGGATGGGCTCGGTCAGAAATGCTGGCTGCAGCTCTGCAAGAAGCCTCACCATTCTGCGTCCCCCTCCCCAGCCCCTCCTGCCTGCTGTCCTTCCCCATCCTGAACACAGTTGGGGAAACTTCCCATAATCCAGCTACCATTGGAGATACCGACTGTAGCGCTATAGTCAACGATCTCTCTCCCATCACACTTCAAGTAATAAAATAGAAAATGCAAATTAAAACAACAATGAGACCATTCTCACCCAACAGATGGGAAAAATCTGATCATGTCATGTCATTCAGTGAGGGTGTAGAGCAACAGGAGTTGTCAGCTACCACTAGGAGAGTATAAACTGGAGGAACCTCGTTAGCAAACAATTTGGCATTACCTCATAAAGCAAACTATGTGGTGACTACCTCATGGCCCAGTAATTTCACTCCTAGGTATGCATGACAGACCTCTTGGAGGTGTTCCCCAGCTGACAGCAGTCGGAACGGCCACGGTAGCACTGGCTGTAATAGACAACAAGAAGCCACCCCAACATCCATCAACAGCGTGATGGGATGGGGCATATTCCTACGATGAGGTGCTGCAGAGGAGCAAAACTGGTAGACCAAAGCAGCACGCATTCTCACAAACATAACACTGAGTGCCAAAGTCAAAAACATGCAAGAAACAAACCGTTTAGAGGTATAAATATGTGGCAACACATAAGGAAAAGCAAGCAAACGTTAAATATAAAATTATACCTGGAGAGGAAAGGATGCAGGAATATAACTGTGGAGGGGTTTGAAAGGTATCAATGATGTTCTATTTTTTTGTTGTTGTTTAATATATTTTTATTGATTTCAGAGAGGAAGGGAAAGGAAGAGATAGAATCATCAATGATGAGAGAGAATCATTGATTGGCTGCCTCCTGCATTCCCCTTTCTGGGGATTGAGCCGGCAACCCAGACATGTGTCCGTGACAGGAATCAGACCTGGTTCATAGGTCGACGCTCAGCCACTGAGCCACGCCAGCTGAACAATGATGTTCTATTTTTTAAGGTGATGGAGGGTACATGGGTGTTTATTTTTCTTCTTTAATCTGTATGTGTGTTATATGTATATATACTTTTGGAGGGGATGATATATTCACTGTTTTTCTTCAACAATTTTGTACATTATATATATACTAGAGGCCCGATGCACGAAATTCATGCAAGAGTAGGCCTTCGCAGTCCTGGTTGCCTCGGCCCTCGCAGCCCCGGCTTCATCCGGAAGGTCATCTGGATGGTCGTTCTGCTGTTCGGCCATTCAGTCGATTTGCATATTATGCTTTACATATATATATATATACATATATATATCTCCACACTCAATAACATTGTTATATTTTGACACATTAATACCTATTGATATATTTGAGTCCCAAAGATGTGGGTTCTGGTCCCAGCTCTGCCACTGACCAGTAGGTAGCCGAGAGCAAGTCACAATTCCTCTTTTACCATCAGTTCTTCCGAGGTAAAATGGGAACATAAGCTATGCTGCCCCAAAGGGGTGCTGAATAGTCCAGAAGATCATGAGTATGATATGCTGTTGAGTCCTGAACAAATGTTACCATGGTAACAACGATGGAGGGCAGTAGTGAGAAGTATGTGTTTTATGTCAGGCAGGCTCAGGCCCCAATCTCTGCTCCACTTTCTCTCTGTGGCCATTGGGCAAGTCACTTGAGCTTTCTGGGCCTGCACAGCCTGGGGATGGAGATGCGAATCCAGACCTCACAGGAGTTGGGGAAGAACTGATAAGATCATGGATCCAGATGCCCAACAGAGTAAATGATGACTTCTCCGGTTTCTCTGTGATGTGTCCAACCATATTCAGGTCTCCAACAAGGTCTCTTCCCTTACAGAAACAAGGCAACACTGTCCATTTCAGTGATGAAGTCTGCTTTTGTCAGAACTACCTGTCCGCCAGGCCAGGGAGCTTCTCCCCTGCCCACCACACTCCGGAAGCCATCAGCACAGCTGGACTTCCCTCAGCTTCTCCCCAGCCCAGCAGCCTCTCCCCTGGCGTCCAGATCACAGGACCCCAGCACACCATGCATCCCCAGCTCCAGCACCACTGCAGAGGGATGCAGGGGGGAGAAGCAGGCACACAGACCTGAGTTCCCATCCCAAATGGTTCCACAGGCCACCCCTGACCACAGCTGACTGGACCAGGATGGATATGTGACCCGATATGAACTAGGCAGATTCTCTTGGGGATGTAGCATGTAAATGCTGGGCAGACAGAGGATGGAAAGCTAAGGATCCTGGGGCTGGAGTCAGGCCACAGCCATAACCAAATCCAGGGCAAGTTTTGGGAGAGCAGAAAAGCCATAAATAAACAAAGAAGACAGGTCAGCAGAAAGAGGCAGGAGAACGGAGCAGAGAAAGGAGCGGGAATGGTGGGGTGGGGAGGGACCACCTGCCCCAGGAGAGGAGGAGGAAGGAGCCTTCCAGCCCCAGAAATGATCCTTCCAACCCTCAGAGGTCCATCTGTGACCCCTGTGACCAGGAAGCCTCAGCGGTACCAACGCGTACTTTTCCTAGTTGAGCCAGTTCAAGTGGACACCACAGGCCCTGAGAAACAGTAATAAGACAGGATTCTCAGTTCCTTCCCACCAAGCAGGCCCTACTGTGGGCGGAGGCGATGCATTCCACCTCCTGGCTATTCTTGCTGGTCCGTAAGTTGAGGTTAACAGCACCTTTCTCCCAGAACTGCCACGTGGACTCAGTGAAGGAGGGAAAACAGGCCTCACCGGGCGGCCTCACAGCAGGCGTTCCTTTTATCACTCTTACCTAAGGCGTCCCACCCAGGGAGACCAGCACCTTCCCTTTCCAAAGGATCTCGATTTTAACTGAGTCATAAAACTTTGCCAGAAACAGAGGATGGATGGGTTTAATGTATGCTCAGAAGCCAGCCTCCTCCTTTTGGAGGAAAAAAACCAAGGTTCTGTGATAAAGATTTGTTGCCGTAGAATAATCCCCACTGAGGAATTGTGCATCTGTCTGTTCTTTGGAAGCTGGGTGGTACGGATGAGCAAGCCCTGCACAGGGAAACGAAGCTGCAGAGTTCTCCCGCTTGTGCAAAGTGCATCCACAGCTGTTATTTCATCTTTCTGTCTCTCTCCTGGAACCTCCCACAGCCTCGTTTTCTCCTCGGTAAAATCAGGGCAGCACGTCTATCTGCCGGGGGTGTCAAGAGGGTGAAATAAAAAAATAATAGATGTGGGAAAAGCTCTGAAAAGTTTTAACATGGGTGTGTGTTGTGCGTGTGTCTATCCATATCTATTCTATCTGCCGGGGGTGTCAAGAGGGTGAAATAAAAAATAATAGATGTGGGAAAAGCTCTGAAAATGTTAAATGGGTGTGTGTTGTGCATGTGTCTATCCATATCTACCCATCTGTAGATCTATATTTGAGTGCAAGTTTTGATCTCTAATCATTATCCTTTTTTTAATTAAAGATTTTTAAATTGGTTTTAGAGAGGGAGGAACGGAGAGGGAGAGAGAGAGAGAAACATTGAAGCAAGAGCAAAGGACCAAAACCCGGGCATGTGCCCTGACTGGTTATTGACCCGGTGACCTTTCAGTGCACAGGACAACGCCCAACCAACTGATTAGAGCCACACCCACCAGGGCTCTAATCAGTATCTTGGGCAAGTCCATCTTTCACCTTAGTTTCTCTAATTATAAAATCTGGAAAATGTAGAAAATTAAAAGGAGCCAAACTTCTGAACCCAAACTTCCACTCTCAGCTCTAAAACAAACAAAAACATGTATGTCCACCAAAAGACTTGTGCAAGAATTGCTGGCAACAGCACTATTTAACAACCCCAACCTGAAAACCGCCCAGGCAGACACCAGCAGGAGAATGGATAAATCCACCGTGGCTTATTCATACAGAACACCTCACTCTACGTCACTGTATGGCACTGAGGAGGGACCCAGCCCCCCGCTACACACAGCCACAGACAGGAAATCGCACAGACATAAAGTTGAGCAGAAGCAACTCAACATTATGCACCATATGTGATTCAAACTTCATAAAGTTCAAGGACAGGCAACACCGACCTAGGCCGATAGAAGTCAGGCCAGCGTAACGGCCTTGCGGGAGGGAGTGCAGTGACTGGGAAGGAGCATGAGGGGGCTTGTGGGCACAAGTCATGTTCTGGTTCTGGAGCTGGGCGTGTTCTCTGTGTGAAAATGCATCAGGCTGCACACTTGTATTTGGGGTGCTTTTGTTTTTGTAAAAAGTTTCCCTAAAAAAGTAATGGTTACGTGCCTAACAACCTTCGGCATCCGTTTTGCTGGTCAAGAGGAGACCCTGAGCTTGTCACTTAACATTGTTGAGCTTAGCTTCCTCGTGTGGAAAAAGGGGACAGTGACAGCACCAACCTCAAACTGCGATTATGTTTGCGTGAGCTTCACGCCCATTTGCTTAGGAGTCCTCTGTAACTGCTTTCATGCTCGAAGGCAGAGCTAAGTAGATGCTACAGAGACTAGTCCAACATTTCTGACCCTTTGCAGAAAAAGTTTACCAACCCTTGCTCTAGGTCAGGGGTGGGCAAACTTTTTGACTCGAGGGCCACAATGGGTTCTTAAACTGGACCGGAGGGCCGGAACAAAAGCATGGATGGAGTGTTTGTGTGAACTAATATAAATTCAAAGTAAACATCATTACATAAAAGGGTATGGTCTTTTATTTCAATAGTTTTATTCATTTCAGACCCTTCAGATCCGGCCCGCGGGCCGTAGTTTGCCCACGGCTGGGCTAGAAGGAACTTTTCAAATGAGGTCATCCAATCAGCTGAGATTGCTGCTGCCCAGAGAGGTGGGTGACTTGCACAAGACCGCAGAGCAAAGCTGGGCATCCCTCCCAGCTCAGCTCAGTGCTTCTACCACCCAGGCTGCCCTCTGGGTTCAGCATAGACTAGCCATGGCCGAGAGAATGGGGCTTGTGAGGAAGTGGGCAAAGGGGTTTTAAACTCTCATCATCTGCCCCTAATACCTACTACTCCTTGAGGCAGAGTTAGTCCCCATTTTATAGATGAAAAAAAACAAAAAACTGAGGCCCAGAGAGGTAAAACGACTAGCCCAAGGCCACAAAGGTGGCATAACTAGGATGAGAGCCAGAGCTAAGAAATTCTAGAACAGGCACTCCTGCCCATCTGTGGCCATTGAAGACTTGAAATGTGGCCTCTGGGATGTGCTGTAAAAACCACTGGGTTTCAAAGGCTGAGTTCAAAAAAGAATGAAAAGTATCTCATTAATCATTTTTATATGTTACATGTTAATGATTGGGATATGTTGAGTAAATAAAATATACAATTGAAATTAATTTCACTTTTTTTTTAACTTGGCTATCTCTACATTTTCTAAATCTAAAATTATATCTGTCTTGCATTATAGTTCCCTTGGGTATCACTGCTCTAGAACCAGTGGTTCTCAACGGGGTGACATCGCCCTCTAGGGGTCATTCTGAGACTGTTCTCAGAGAAATCAATGCAATCCAGGTAAAGGGATGAGACAGTACAGGTCAGCGACTGGAAGAGCAGTAATTGTAATTAATGGCCAACATTATTAAGAGCTTACTATGAACCAGACACTGTTTCAAGCGCTCCTCCTATATCAACTCATTTAAGTCTGACCACGACCCTCGGAAGTCAGTCTTATTATTATTCTTCTCATCTCCCAGGGGGAGGGGACTGAGGCCCAGAGAAAGGACTTGCCTAAATCCCCAAGCTAGGCCTGGAACCTGGGCTTACCTGACTCCATGCTCTACCACTCACAAAGTGCTGAGTAAAGTCAGTTCCACTCCCTTCCTCATTCTACAGATATTTACCCCACGCATGCCTGGACACATTCAAAAAACCTTTGCTGGTACCGGTACCTGTTGTATGCGAGGCTTCATCACTTCCTTTGAAAGGGTCTCTCTTTGCTGATGGGAGGGTGCACAGACATCTTCACTCAGCACTCAGCACAGCCCCAACAGAAGGCGGGAATGTGGTTCCTGAGTGCTCCTCTCACTGAACAGGCACACGCATTCCCTGGGGACCTTACGGGAAATGCAGGTTCTGATTCTGAGGGTCTGGAGCAGGACCTGAGATTCTGTATTTCTAGCAAGCTCCCATGGGCCACAGGGAGTTCGTTGTACAACGGATAATAGTAGTGTCAACCCTAGGGTTCAAGAAGGATGTCAGAGTGTCAGAGCAGGAAGGACTCTTCACCTAACCCAACTCCTTCATGGACAGGAGAGAGAAACAGAGAGGGTAAGACACTTGCCCAGGGTCACACAGTGAGTTACAGGCAGAGCCCAAGTCTTCAGATTCCCATCAGCACTCCTACTGCCTCCAGTTTGCAGCAGGAACTGGAGATGAACGACAGAAGTATCCAGAGGCTCCCACATCTGTTTCACACTATGTGCTTTTTGGCATTTTCAACCCCTTGCCCCCCCACCCCCCCCCCCCCCCCCCACACACA
>NW_005367431.1:5852828-5856983 GCF_000412655.1 Myotis brandtii | reverse complement strand
GGGGAAGCTTGCCTGGAACCTGGGGCCACAGGCGTGATTGATTGACATGAGAGTGTGAAGGGGGCCTTGGGAAAGGAGACAGGTAACCTGCGGCAACCCCAGATTCTCCTCTGAAGGTGGCTTTGCGGCTGGGCACCGGCAGACAAATCGAATCCGCAAGAGAAGAGAAACTGGGGCCGATGACACCTACTCCACAGGACGGAAGCTTGGAGAACCCTTCGCTCCATGAACCCCAACCCCTATTTCTTCATTTCCTATTGCTCACTGATCCAGAGACTGCACAGCCCAGCACTTCCCTCTCCTCTGTTCACGTGCACTCAGCACAACAGCCCGCCTCCAGCCTGGCTGAGACTTCCTTCTGCGAACACACTATGCTTCTCCCACGCCTCTGAGCCTTTGCACAGGCCGTTCCATCTATCTAGAATGCCCTTCCTCTGGTCTCCTCCAACCCTATAGAGGTTCCTCTGAATCCTAGGAACGGTAGTGATCACTCCCTCCTCCCCACCCCACTGGTCTCCTTATCACGCATTAACACTGGACTCCCCTCAACTGGCCTCACTGGCTGACTGCCTGTCTTCCTGTTGGACCTGATTCCCGGAGGGGTGGGGGACACGTGTGCTGTGTCATGAAGCCCAGTGCCCTCTGTGTAGGGTATCCTTCCTCCTCACCCACCTATCCAATTCCAACTTCAACCTCAGGATCGAATTCAACGGTCTCCTCTTGGCTGAAATGTGTCTACTCTTTCCACCCAGATGGGGTCCCCTCCCCCGTGTCCAACAGGTGCCTTATGTTTATAACTGACATGCGAGTCTCTCATCATCCTGCAGTCCAATGCCGTGGGGCTCTCTCCCTCAAGATGGTACATTCTGGGAGCAGAGACTGGTTTGTTCACAGCTGTAGGTTTTGGGCTTAATACTTAGCGTGGTTCAGGAAGGATTTACTCAAAGGATGAATGAAAGAACACTGATGGTCTTACCTTTGACACCTGTACCTCTGGCCCCAGATGTCCTTTGGTCATTCCTCCTGGATGTACCACAGGGGCCCCCACCTGAATCGAGCCACCATCTTCCTCATCCATCCCAGTCCTTCCTGTCTGCTCCTTGGTAGCTTATCCACCCACCCCCAACATCTAGAATCCTCCCTCCCTCTCTCTCTTACTCAGCATGTAATCAATTACTTTCCTTTTATGAATGAGGAAGCTGAGGCCCAGAAAGGTAATGCAACCAGCTCAAGGTCACACAGCAAGTTAAGTGGCCAAATCCAGGACCTTGCTCTCTGGACAGCCTGGACTCCCTCCTTACCATGACCTCTCATTCCTCTAAAGCAGTGGTTCTCAACCTTCCTAATGCCGCGACCTGTTAATATAGTTCCTCATGTTGTGGTGACCCCCAACCATAAAATTATTTTCGTTGCTACTTCATAACTGTAATTTTGCTACTGTTATGAATCGTAATGTAAATATCTGATATGCAAGATGTATTTAGGCGACCCCTGTGAAAGGGTCGTTTGACCCCCAAAGGGGTCGCGACCCACAGGTTGAGAACCGCTGGTCTATAGGTTCTGTCTCCTTTCCCCTGTCTTCTCTACACACATCTGGGGCATCTGTGTCTTGGTTCAGGCTGACAGACTGCCCTCTGCCTGGGAGAGCAATCTGTCCCACTCTCTTTCATACATATCTATGGAAATCTGCTCTCCGTTCTCTGAGGCCCTTCTCAGAAGCCACTTCCTCCAGGAAGCCTTCCCTGTCAGCCAGATGCAAAATCTCTCTCCTTTAACCCTCCCGACTCCAGGTCTGTGCCTGTGGTGGAAGCTCCTTGAGGAGCTACCCCCTCCCCCTCCAGTGCCAGGAGCACTGTAGGCTGCAATTGATATAGAGCAACTCCCAAAAAACAAAAACACAAGATTAAAAAAAAAAAAAAAGATATAGAGCGACTCCTCTTCCAGAGCTCAAGTGAGCCCTGGAGAAATAACAGCATTCTCTCTCTCCTGTCTGAAACTCTCCAGGGCTCCCATATCTGAATAGAATTTAAAAAATCGCACCATGGTCCACAAGGTCCTATGTTAACTGAACCCCCACCCCCCAACCAGCCACCTCTCTGACCTCATTTCCTACCATCTGCTCCCCTTAAATATCACCTCTTAGGCAAAGCGTTGACCAGCCAACATAAAGTAGTTCTCATCCTCTGTTAGATCTTCCCTGCTTCAGGTTCATTTCAGCACTTCACCCCATCGGCCACCCGCCTGAGAGTTCTGGGCTGGAAACATACATCTATGAGGTCATGTGCAGAGAGGTAGTCACGGGAGCCCATGGGGTGGACGAGACCACCCAGGGAGAGTGTCTGCTAGGAGAGCAGAGGAGAGGAGCTAAAGGCTATAGAAAGGAGGATGAACCTGCAAAAACAGAGACGCAGTAGGCAAAATAGACAGTACATATTGAGTTGCAGGAGCCAGAAGAGTGTTCCCAGAGGAAACGAGTGGTCAGCGGTGTCGGGGCGGCTGCTGAGAAAGTTAAAGACTGAACACTGTCTGCTGAGTTCAGCTTCCTGGAGGACAGACGTGACCTGGGCAGACCCCCGCCCCGCTGGGGGCCTCGGACGGGAGCCATCTGTGCAATGAGAGGAACTTCTTAGATCCTGGGAACTCTCAGCTCTGAGGTTCTGTATTTCGGCACAGATTCACATCCCAGTCGCCAAAAAGACCAGTCCTCCACCTGCAGCCCAGGAGACGCGGGATGACCTAACTAGCACTCTGAGGAAGCACCCTGTGTTCCGGGGCCTGCGCTGGGCGCTGTGGGGAGGAGAGGAGGCCCTAGGCCCTACCAGTCAGGCCCAGCTGGTCAGCTCCCTCCCTCCTATGTGACCCTCTAGGTCCTGGCTTCCCTGATGCCTCCAGGACAAAGACCACCCCTTCCTCCCCACCAGCTGGACAGGATCAAAGGCTGGAGGAGGCCCAGCTGCCCAAGTGGCCTTGCTTGCTGCTGTCGGTAAAGGGCCCTCGATGTCCTCGGAAGGAAGGCTGAGACCCTGGCCCGTGGCTATGCAGCCCAGGGGAGAGGACTGACCCACATTGGGGGCCGAGTCCCAGGAAGAGGTTGAGAGGCTGTGCTGAACAATGACCTCATTTGATGTGCACAGCAAGCCTGTGAGGCGGACATTCTTATCCCCACTTCACATGGAAGGAAACCACGGCTCAGAGAGGTTAAGGGCTTTCCCAAGGTCACACAGCTAGTAAATAGCCAAGCCTGGTTTGTAATGCGGCCAAGTCTGATAGAGAGCCCCTACTCTTTTTTTAAAAATATATTTTATTGATTTTTTACAGAGAGGAAGGGAGAGGGATAGAGAGTTAGAAACATCGATGAGAGAGAAACATCGATCAGCTGCCTCCTGCACACCCCCTACTGGGGATGTGCCCGAAACCAAGGTACATGCCCTTGACTGGAATTGAACCTGGGACCCTTGAGTCCGCAGGCCAATGCTCTATCCACTGAGCCAAACTGGTTAGGGCCCCTACTCTTTTTTTAAAAATATATTTTTATTTATTTCAGAGAAGAAGAAAGAGATAGAAACATCAATGGTGATAGAGAATCATTGATTGGCTGCCTCCTGCACACCCCCCACTGGGGATTGAGCCCGCAAACCAGGCATGTGCCCTTGACCGGAATCGAATCCAGGACCCTTCAGTCCGCAGACGATGCTCTATCCATTGAGCCAAACCAGCTAGGCAGAGGGTCCCTACTCTTAATCCTTGCACCTTCCCAGAGCTGGGGGGCTTTAGCCTTATATTCTCTCACAAGTAGTGTGACCTTGGGAAAGATTTATTCCCACTCTCCACACCTGCAATAAAGCAGATTTCTTAGTGCCCTTCCAGTCCTGACGTTACGTGATTAGCTAGCATCTGTACAGAACTTTACAGTTTATAAAAAGGCATCCATTCGGCATCTCATATATTCCCCCGAGTCTCGCAGGGTGGGAGAAGTATACCCTGCATTTGACAGATGTGCAAACTGAGGTTCGCAGACATGCAGTGACCTGCCCAAGGTCACAAAACCAGTCCGGGCCCACCGGGCTTCGGGTCTGGAGCCCGGGTTCCATCCTGGACGCTCCTTCAACTCCCCTCCCGAAAGGGCGGCCCCGCGCAGCGCCGCACCCCGACTTG
>NW_005367431.1:5841967-5852106 GCF_000412655.1 Myotis brandtii | reverse complement strand
CCGAGTCCCAGCTCCACCCCCCGCCTCCGCCCTGGCCGCCGCCCCAGTCCCGGGGCGCCCCAGTCCCCACCTGTAGGAGAGCGGGTGGCCTGGTCCGGAGTAGAGGGTGGTGAGAGGTGGGCCCTGGCCGGAGACCCTGGTGAAAGCCTAGCTTCCCCCCTCCGTCCCTGTCCCCTGTGTTCATCCCTAGTGGGATTTTTTCCCTTCCGTTAACAGGTATTTATCAACCCACTGCGCATCGGGCATGTTCGAGGCACTGGGAATATATAGCAGAGAACAAAACAGAAGTGGACCCACTGGCGCTTAATGAATGCGGTAAGCAAAACTTAGGGACGTTTATGGGCTGAGTGTGTGGAAGAAGAAAAGCAGGGGGAGGAGATAGAGAGTGAGGGGAGGCACTGAATAGGGAGGTCAGGGGAGGTCTCACTGAGAAAGACAGGGTGAGGGAGGGGCCCTGCAGAAATGTAGGGGAACAGCTCCCCTGAGGGGACAGTGACCGGCGGGTTCTGGGGCCGAGTGAATGGCAGGAGCTGAGGTCAGAGGGGCAGCTCCTTCCCTCATTCAAACAGCAGATTCCAAGTAAGGGGAGGCAGGTTCCAGCAGGTATGGGGGTGCTGGGATGAATCTACCTGCTTCCAGAGGACCAGGGTTGAGAGACTAGAGCACAAAGAGGAACAATGAGAAGTGCCCACTGAAGAGGCACCACGCTGGGCAGGGCTGGTGTCCGGGTTTCAGGGTTTCACGTGGCTCCCGGGGAGCTGGCCTCTATCCTTACAGGCTCGCTGCCAATTTGGACCCCATGTATGTCGAAGCTGTGTTGTTAAGTGCACTTGCCATTATGAGCCTTTGGTGAATTGACCCCTTTATCATTGTGAAGTGCCCCTCTGTCCCTGGCAATCGTTCTGGTGAAGTCTCGTTAGCTGGGTGTAGCAGAGGCCAGCAGCACCCACTGTCGCTGGTTTACCTGCAGCCCACACAGCTGTGTGACACCTGGCACACCAGAAACTCAGCAGCCCCTCCTGGCATTCTTCTCAGTGTCCTGCTCTACAAAGTCCCTACCCACTGGCCCTCCCCTCCTCTCTCTACACCTCACCCTCTTGGTTTACCAGTTTGATGACTGCCTGGAGCCTTCGTCTCTCTCAATCTCTCTTTTTTGGGAGGCTGTGATCGATGGTCATTAATAATGCAGAGGTTCTTTTCGTCTTAGTGCAAACCCCAGGCAGATCAATCACTGGCAAATAGACAAAAGTTATGTGCAGCCTCACCCCTCTCGGCCTTCTTCACTCTGCTCAGGCCCTGGGCTCTCTTCCCAAATAGGAAATAGGCAATGCCAAATGGAGGCATTTCCTAAAATAGCTACTGCTGCTGATACCCCAAGGTGAACAGTCCTAGAGGAGGAGGGGGTCCTAGCCACACAGCGCAAGCATTTGCAGCTGCCGCCAGGGTCCCAGCCTGAGACCCTGCAGTAGGGAAATCCACATGGCAGAGTAAATATAGACACACGGGCCTCTGTCCCCGCGGAAAAGACCTGAGAGCTCCGGAAGCTGCCCTGACGCATCTCAGCACACGCTAACGAAACTTACCTCATTGAACAACAAGAGCAGTTCAAGATGGTAAATGCCGCTGGAAAGTTGGTTTAAGCAAAAAGCTGGGTCTGCTGGAGAGGGCTCACTTCAACCTCTCAGCCTCACCCTGGGCCAGACCCCACTCTCAGGAAGCTCACAGTCCAGGAGAAAAAGCCCCCATGCAGTTAAGCACAACCCAATGTCGGGGGAGGGACAGAGGGAGCAGGGGCTTAAGGGGCTCAGAGGAAAGCAGGCCCCACCTGGGAGGTGGGCAAGGGCAACCCCCGCACTGAGCCTTGAAGTGGGTAGGAGGCATCTGAGCAAACCAGAGGGAAGGGGAGCAGAGAAGTTCCCTGGTAGAAGGAACAGCATGTACAAAGGCACAGAGGCTACAGAGAGAATTTGGTCTGTAGATGTCGCTAGAGTAGGGGAAAGTGGTCGAGATGAGGCTGGGGGTGGGGGGCAGAAAGGGGTCAGCCCATGAAGCCTTGAATGCCAAGTGAAGGACCTGGGGCTTTCTCATGGGAGCCAGGGAAGGGTTTCGAGTAAGCGAGTGGCATGATTGGACAGGGCAAGTTTGCACTCTGTGGTACCCTGAACTCCGACATCCACGTGGGCATCATCGACCGTTCCGTCACAATCTCCATCCCTGCTACCACAATCCAAAAACCTTGGGGCAAGTCCCAGGTCAGCTTCCTGCCCCTTCCAAACCATTCTCCAGGCGTCACTAGAGCAGACTTCCTAAAGCATAGGGAGCCCCTGCCCAGACCTCGCAAGTCCCCCCTCACTCCCTCCTGCAGAGGTCCCAAGTCCCCTATCCTGGCATTCCAGGCTCTTCCCAGTGTGTCCCCACGCTGTATGCCCTGCCTTCTCAAACCCGGCTCATGCTTTCCTTTCCATTCAGAAAGTCCTGGCCCTCGTTTCTGTTGGTTAGAGTCCCACTCATTCCCAGAATCTTTGATACCTCCTTGGTCTCCCATGACTCATCCCTCAGGGCCCAGCTCTGAAATCCCCGGCTCCGTGGGGCCCCTCCCATTCCTCCTGAATGGAGGTGGTGATTCCCTCCTTAGAGGTCTGATGGCAAGTGCTGATGCAAGGATCAGACTGAATTGGAATCCTGATTTTTCAGTAGCTGTGCAACCCTGGACAAGTTATCTAAATTCCAAGAGTTGGCTCATGGGTAAAATAACAATAATAGTATTTACTTCATGGGGTGATGAAATCATGCATCCAAAATATATAGCACTGTGCCTGGCACACAGTAAGCCCTCCCTGAGTGTTCCCTGTCAGTATAATGGCCACACCTTTCATAGTTATTTTTTTGTGTCCATTTCCCCCAATATTATGAGTTTGGGAAGGGGAAGGGGTATTATTCATCTAGGTATGCCCCATGCCTACCACATGGAAGACATTCAACCAAAGATGGATGGATGGATGGATGGATGGATGGATGGATGGATAAATTAATGAAAAAAGAAGCCACCCATTCACTCCTGCTCCCCTAGATTCCCCTCTGCTTAGGAGGTGGGAGCCTGGCTTGTTCTTTTCTGAACAGGGTTGAATGAATTGTGTGTAAGAGGACTAGTGCCCCAGACACACTTTGTCATCAGACAGTCTGTGGTTGGCAATTTCTTCTGGGGAGAGCTGTCTAGACAGAGGGGACATCTGCACCACAGAGGAGCAGGGGCTGCATGGGAATCAGAATCCAGGGGAGGGCTTTCCAGGGAACCTGTTTTCTTCCTTCCTCACGCAGGACCTGGCAGAGCGGGTTTGCTATCTGCCTCCAGCAGTAGAAATTAGTTCCCAGCTTCAACCGGGGAGACAACAAAGAGGGGTTCAGCATGTTCCCTACCAGCCAGTGACAAGGGTAAAAGAAGGTTGGAGAATCCATCAAGGAAAGGAACTAAGATTTATTGAGCAGTTTTTAATGTGCCAAGCACGATGCTAAGTGCTTACCAAGCATTATCCTCTCTGCAACCCTGTGAGGAAAGTACTCCTGTGTATTGCCACTCGATGAAGAAAGAAACAGTCACGGAAATTAAGTGACTTTCCCTTGCAAGGGTCAGAACAGGATGGGACCTCAGTTACGTCTAACTCCCAAGCCCATGCTCCTCCCCATGAATCACACATTTAGTCAACAAATATTTTGAGCACCTTCTCTTTGCACAGTGCCTGTGGTAAATGGTGCGAGGCTAGCAAGGGTAATGAAGACGTGATTTCTCCTCTCAAAGAGTGTATAACCTGAGGACAGAGGTGATCTTACTCAGCTTTGTGTTCCCAGCCCCGGCCTGGCAATACACTGACTGTTGAATAAAGCACAGATTGTCAGGCCTGGAAGGCTGTTTGGAGTTCAAGTATACCAATCCTGTTTGTTTACAGATGGGGAATCTGAAACCTAGAAGGTGGAACTAACTGGAGACTATGGTTAGGGGCTTGGGCTCTGGATCCAGACTACTTGGTTTGAATCTCAGCTTCACAGCACTTACCAGCTGTGTGACTTTGGGTTGGTCAATTAACCTCTCTGAGCCTCAGTTTCTTTGAAGAAGGAAAAAAAAGGATGGTTTGTCTCAGTGGATAGAGCGTCGGCCTGAAGGGTCCTGGGTTCGATTCTGATCAAGGGCACATGCCCAGGTTGCGGGCTCGATCCCCTGTAGGGGGCATGCAGGAGGAAGCCAATCAATGATTCTCTCTCATCATTGATGTTTCTATCTCTCTCTCCCTCTCCCTTCCTCTCTAAAATCAACCATATATATAAAATATTTTTTAAAAAGGATGGATTTGTGAGAATTAAATAAGATCATCTATGCATGGGGCTTAGCATAACACTTAACATGTAACCCCACAACAGTTTGCTCTGTTTACGATTAAAGCAGTGAGTTAGTAACAGATCTGGACTAGACCCTGGGCTTCCTGACTCGAAGTCCAGTGCTCTTTCCAGCTCCTCATGGTTCCTTGTGTCCATTAGAGTGGTTAGGGGAGAATGGGAGTCACTTAGGTGTGATCAGGTGTCTGCTGTCCTTGGGAACAAGTACCCACCATGGTCTCAGTGCCTCCTGCCACCCCCACTCCTGGTCTTTGAAGTCTCCCCTCCTTCCTTCCCCCCAAGCCCCCTGCACTGAAGCCCAGAGACTCACAACTAACCAGAGACTCACACCACACACTGAAACTTCTGATAACATCCCCACACCTCCCATCACAATTTCCTCTGCTCCAGCAGGGTGGGACTGAGCCAAGGAAGGCGCCAACAGGAAATTCCCCGGAGCAGTGAGGGATGGATGTCGGAGGTCGGCCAGGGATACCATCTCCAGCATCAAGCCTCCCAGCGAGCTGGAAAGAAACCGGTCCCACAGGAGAGGTTTTTCTGTTTGTTTTCCTCAAGCTTGACTTCTAACAAGAGAATTTAATTAAGAGCTCCATTGCTTCGCCCAGGGAATAAAAATCCGAGGGAACAGCAAGGCGGAGGCTGGTGCCCGCCAGGAAAGGAGGAAGGGGCCTCTCTTGACTCAGATCAGCCTGGGGCGGGTTTAAGCTACAGCAGAGAAGTTCAGCTCACAGAGGACATTCGGTCTGACCCCAAGACAAGCATCTTTTCCTGCAGGAAAAGTTTTCGATTCTGCGGTGCAAATGTAAAGAAGTTTAAACCAGCTGAAGCAACAGGCAGAGTTTGATATTCCCAATTATTCCCGCTCATCCCACTCCAACTGTCTCCCCCGGGGCTGCTGGGGTGTAGAGGCAAGTCAGTGGGTCTGAGTTCAAATTCCAATACTGCACCGTCCTCTGCCTCAGTAGCATCATCTGTAAAATGGGACAACTCCACCAATGCAGTCACGTGACCCACCTATACAATAAGGATAATAACATCTTTCTCGAAGAGTTGAGGGTGGGGGAGATGACTGAGCTGGGAGCTGGAAAACAGAAGGGAGATAATGTGTGAGATAGTAAAGGGCGTGGGCTTGAGAATTAGACAGGCCTGCTGCTCACTTGGGCTGGATGGCATTTCTCTGAGCCACAGTTTCCTCATCTGTAAAATGGGGATGTTAGTGCCTACTCCACTGGGTTATTAATGAGAACGAAATGAAACACGATATGGAAATACCTACCACTGGGCCTGGCCAATCATTAAATGTTTGTGAAATTTGAAACATCCCCTCCCACCCGCCCCACATCACCACCAGATTCCCAGGATTTGTCATGGAGAGAAATCTTTATGATTTGTGATTTGACATGGCTTCCTACTTCTCTGCTCTCTGAGACTTCTGGGGCTGGGCTGGAGGGTCAGTCATTTGCCAAGAGGACACATTTTCCTTGACTTCTGACTTCCCGCAGGACTGACATAGACTGAGGATGGGGCCAGTTTAGTCATCTTAACAAAATTCAATCATGAGTTCTGTTCTTTTTTTTTTTTTTTTAAAGGCAATATTCAACTTAGTCTAACCAGTCATTTCAACCAAAAAGGCTGAAATGTTTTGTGAGTGGAGGAGCTGATGTCCTGGTACTTGGTTTAACTCATGACAAAGCCATTTGAGAAGGACTTTGATGTTTCTGCCCCCAGGTGGCCAGGAGGAAGCCTTTAACTCACCCCTCAGCTTCTGGAAGTCTCAGGAATCTCTCAGGAAGAACTGAGGCTGCAAGAAACAGAGAAGACACTTGGCCCCGGGTTTGAGTTCCCATTCACCTGGCTGTTCATTCTTGCCAGGTGACCTCAGCCAGACCTGTCACCTCTTGGAACCTCTGTTTCCTCTCTCCCTTACTTCATTCCGTCTTCCTCTCTGCTGTCTCGTTCTCAAGGGGTCCCTCCCGGCACCCCTCTCTCTAACATGCTCTATCTCCTTACCCTGTTGTGGTATGTTTTTCTTAGCACTTTCCTGATATTATATTTTTATTAGAGGCCCAGTGCACAAAATTCGTGCACTGGTAGGGTCCCAGCTGTTGGCTGGGGCCTCCCTCCCTTCCCCCCGGCTGGGTGCTCCCTGGTCAAACTCCTGGAAGAACTCCAGTTGAGGGAACAATTTGCATACTATGCTTTTATTATTTACGGTTCTGTTTACCATCCATTTCCTCCACTATTGTCTATTCTGTTTGCCACCCTGTCCCCAGACCTAGATTTATGCCTGCACATGCTAGATACACAGTAGGTAGTTCTTGAGAGAGTAAAATAATATAAAACCTTGCAGGGTTGTGGTGAGGATTTTAGTGTTTACATCTCACTCCTCTACTTACCGGCTATGTGACCTTGGATAAGTTAGTTCCCTGCTCATCTGTATAATGGGCATAATAAAAGTATCTACCTGTATTGCAACGAGTACATGAAATGATGCCTATAAAATATTTAGCACAGTGTTGGGTGCAGAGTAAGTGCTTAATAAAAATCAGGTACTTGAACAGACAACAGTTGAATTGAAAGGTTTACTCCACCTTCGGTATGTGGAGTGGAAAAAACTCTAGAACTAGGGTGTAGGATGGATGAAGATGAGGGTCTGCCATGGGGAAGACCAGGCAAGAGGCTGTTGCAAGAAGTGTAGGGCCTGCCCAGCCAGTGTGGCTCAGAGGTTGAGCATCGAGCTATGAGCCAGGAGGTCCCTGGTTCGATTCCAAGTCAGAGCACATGCCTGGGTTGCAGGCTGGATTCCCAGTGTGGGGCCTGCAGGAGGCAGCCAATCAATGATTCTCTCTCATCATTGATGTTTCTATCTTGCTCTCCCTCTCCCTTCCTTTTTGAAATCGATAAAAATATATTTAATAAAAAAAAAAAAGAAGTGTAAGGCCTGACTCCGGGTAGTGGCTATGGGGAAGAGGGAGGAAGAAAAATTAGGACTATTTCTGAGAAACTCACTGTTCTCATAGGACCGATGCCAGCCTCAGACAGAGTATCCTCAGTTAACCTGCGCCCTCCGCAGTCTTGTGATTCCATCCTGGTGGTTGGGAGCAGAGCGTTCCAGGACAGCACGCCTCTGAGCACGGCAGACAATGAGAAAGGCTGAGGCCTGAGAAACAGATGGGGCCAGTGGGTGACAAGGCACCGGGCACAGCACTTACATAATTAATCTTCGAGGCGGGGGTTGTCATCCCATTTTATGGATGAGCAATCTGAGGCTCAGAGAATGAAAATAACTCCCAGGTCTCCCTGGGAAGTTGGGTGAAAACAAGAGGCCCTGCTAACAGCTTCCTGGGTGCCAGGCCCTGCCTTGAGGAGCACTTTCCATAAAGAGCTCCCAACCAGCCCTTGAGGTCTTTATTCTCCCCATTTTACAGATGCGGAGACGGCACAGAGAGGGCAGTAACTTGCCCAAGGCCTCACAGCTAATAAACTTGCGAGAACTAGGATTCCATGTTCTCTCTGGGGTCCATGCCACAGCCTGTGACTATTTGTCCAACTATAAAATAGCCCTGGCCGGTTTGGCTCAGTGGATAGAGCGTTGGTCTGTGGACTGAAGGGTCCTGGGTTCGATTCCGGTCAGGGGCACATGCCTGGGTTGCAGGCTTGATCCCCTGTAGGGGGCATGCAGGAGGCAGCCAGTTGATGATTCTCTCTCATCATTGATGTTTCCATCTCTCTCTCTCCCTCTCCCTTCCTCTCTGAAATCAATAAAAGTATATATTAAAAAAAAATAGGACTCGGACCATCTACTCTCACAGGATGGCGGGAAACAACAAGATCACGATTCACAGGGAAGTATTATGAAAAGTGCAAACAGGACGTGAGGGACTGCTGTCCCAGAACCGAGATGAAAAGAGACGAGAGAAGAGTAGCGAGCAGTGTTCCCGGCCCCGGGATGGCTCCATAGAGTTGCTTCCGGCCTTTTCCCCACCTTGTCTCCCTAAAACTCATGAGCCCCTTGTTCCCGAGGGTGCTGCTGCTATATGTTACTCTAGTTACAGAGAGAAACCTGGCAAGTAGTGGGTTCTTTCTCAATGTTGAATGGAGCAGAGAGAAAGAGGGCAGATGTCTACCAGTTTTATGACTTTATAGTCCATCACACCACTCTCACTGGGACCCAACTAAGCTGAAAGGCAGGGTTTAATCCTAAAAAGGGGCTTGGAAAAAATGATACTAACACATGAATGCCGAATGCCACTTCCAAATTTAACCTTTAGGTCCTATGGAAAGAGCAGCTCTCATCTCTCCAAAGACAAGACAGTTTGACAGTGGCTGACATTCCAGGGAACTTTCTGATGTGGAGAATCAATTGACAGTCACATTTGAGATTCCTAAGCTTCCTTTTAAAGTCTCAAGGGTTCCCTTCCAAACATAACCTCCAAATTCCATGTAGAAATACATGGAAATTAAAAGTCAGTTTTGAGAAATTCATTTGAAAGACAGTTTTGAGAAATTAGAGCTGATTTTCACCTATCAGATTGGAGACATTTTAAAAGGTTGGTAATAGTTCTGGCCTTGTATCTCAGTTGGTTTGAGTGTCATCCCTATACACCAAGGTTTTGGGTTCGATCCCGGTCAGGGCATATACAAAGATCAACCAATAAGTGCATAAATAAGTGGACGAACACACCAATGTCTGTCTGTCTGTCTGTCTGTCTCCCATCCTCTCTCTCAAATCAATAAATAAAGTTTAAAAAGTAAATGAAAAAGGTTGGTAATACCCAGCATGGACTAGGGTGTGGGGAAGTAGGACCCCCATTCACTACCGGGAGCAGTGCATATTGGGACAGTCTAATTTGGAGAACAGCTTGGCAGCAACTATCAGAAGTTTAAGTAAGCATGCTCTTGACGATTCCACTGCTAAGTATCATCTTACAGAAATACCCTTCCACATGCACACAGATGTATGTTTATCATAGTGGAAAAAAATGAAGATGGCCTAGATGCATTTTTGTATTCCTTTTGGTGAAATAAATGATATTATATCTACAGTATGATCTACCATAAAGCCATTTTTTAAAAAACCTTGGTAGATCTCTCTGTATTGATATGATAAGCTCTCTGGGTGAAAAAAGCAAGTTACAGAACCAGATGTGATCCCAGCCATGTACCCAAAGCTACATCTGTGTATATATACAGCTGTAAAATGCACATAAATGCTAGACACCTGGGAAGAATTACACCCAGCTTCCAACAGTGGTCAGCTTGGGGGGTGGGGGTGGGGGGAAGGAGGATGGGGCAAGAGCAAGGCACGTTCACCTCTTACTCTCTTACATATAAGATATTGTTGGCATTTTTTACAAGCACATAAGTTATGTAATTATATATAAAGAAAGAGAAAAAATGAGGTATGAACCTTTGAGCAAGCTACTTTACATCAGCAAACTTTATGCTGTATAAGAGGAGTTTCTAAGGTAACTTCTGGCTCTAAAATTCTACAAACACTAAATAAATAAATACATTTTCAAAGAATACTTCGAAACCAAAGGTTTAACAACCTGGCTTGAGTCAGGAGCCACTGTGAAATTTGCTAAGCAGGTATTAGACACCATGTTAAACTCAGAGTCTCATGATAGGTGTTCAATAAATATTTGTGGATTGAATGAATAAATTACTCATTATGATGAAAAAAAATTTGCTAAACATCTCCAGGGATTCTGAATCTGTAAGGCTCCTCGAAACTATTGCTGAGTTGT
>NW_005367431.1:5822167-5841948 GCF_000412655.1 Myotis brandtii | reverse complement strand
TGCCTCTTGCACGCCTCCTACTGGGGGTCGAGCCCGAAACCCGGGCATGTGCCCCTGATTGGAATCGAACCCGGGACCCTTCAGTCCACAGGCCAACCCTCTATCCACTGAGCCAAACCGGCCAGGGCTGTTGTTTTATTTTGATACTTTTATCAGAACAAATGTAGTCACTGAAGGCTCTGGAAGGAAAAGAGACCTTCGCAAAGTCCAAAGTTCCCCCTCCCCTTGCCCTGTGCCTCCTCCCCTCGTGCCCCAGGCCCTAGGCAAAAAAAATGTTTCCCCTTTCTTCCTCCTTAGTCCCCCCCAGATTGGACCAGCTGTGAGCAAAGTAGAAATAAATCTCAAACATTCTGAAGAGCTCCAAAGACATTTCCTCCCTCCTGGAGGAGGAGGAAGAGCATCCTTTGAGGAAGATGCTAAATTGCCTTAATTATGTGTCTTTGGAAGGCACAAGTGCCCATCTGCTTTCCTGGCGGGGGGTGTGGATGCATGCTAAGCACAAATATAAATCAGGCCAAATACAAACACAATTAGCAGGTCCATGCAGCCCTGTCATCTAGAGAAAGAGCGAGAGTGGTGCGCCAGGGCGCCTCTTGGACCTGGGTTCCAGTTGGAGCAGCAGCTGGCATGAACTCTTGACAATGGGCAGTGAGGCCTGCAGGGGTGAGGCCACAGTGAGGTATTAGGGAGAGGCTGCGGGAGTGGGGGTCTCCAACTGGGGCAATGCTGACCCCATGCAAGAGCAAGACCATAAAGTTACGGAGTCGTTGGACCTTGATAAACGTGAGAAGCGGAAGGGGCTCTGGGATGGCATCGTGGAACAAGCACACAGGCTCAGTATCCACTGAGCCAAACCCTGGCCCTGCCACTTATTAGCCATGTGACTTTGGACGAGGTCTGTGGCCCTGACTGGGGCTTTCTCTGATGTAAGAGGGGAATAGTAGTACCTCCTTAGATTGGAGTGGGGAGGAGTGAGGTGATGTGTATACAGCTCTTCACGTGAGGCCAGGCAGGATTAAGTGCTCGAGAGTTGGCTCTTATGTTACTTCTCACTGTCATTTGCCCTGAAATGCCTAGGGTGGACCCTTCATTCTCCTTCTCAGGTAGGAAGGATGCAGAGAAGAGATGAAACAAATTCTAGGAAGGACAGCAACTAATCCGTGTCCCTGGAGGAAATCCACACAACCTGTGGGACTCAGTTTCTCCATTTATAGCATAAGGTCTAGAGGATGCTCTGGCTCTGACCATCTAGGACATTATGCATAGTGACAGCACCAGGCTGCCTCCAGAGCTTATCCTGAGAAGAAAAGCTGAGTCAGGGAGAAATCCCCAAACACCTGCTCATCACTCAGAACTGCGTGACTGGACCGTTATGGGCTAAGGATGAAGGTAGTTCTCTGGCAAAGAGAGGAAGACTTGGGCATGTGCTGGGCTATGTCCAGCTTTTATATATATACTAGAGGCCCGGTGCACGAAATTCATGCACTGGAGGGTGGGGGTCTCTCAGCCCGGCCTATGCCCTCTCGCAGTCCAGGACCCCTCAGGGGATGTCAGCCTGCCGGCTTAGGCCCAATTCCTGGCAGTCAGACATCCCTCTTGCAGTCTGGGGCTCTCACAGTCAAGGACCCCTCGCTCCTTACCGCTCGCCTGCAGCGGAGATGGGAGAGGCTCCTGCCACTCCGCTGCGCTCACCAGCCATGAGCCCAGTTTCTGGCTGATTGGCACTTCCCCTGTGGGAGCACACTAACCACCAGGGGGCATCTCCTGCATTGAGTGTCTGTCCGCTGGTGGTCAGTGCGCATCATAGCAACTGGTCATTCTGGTCGTTCCACCATAACAGTCACTTAGGCTTTTATTATATAGAAAGATTTCAGAGAGAAAGGGAGAAGGATAGAGAGATAGAAACATCAATGATGAGAGAGAATCACTGATGGTCTGCCTCCCGCATGCCTCACACTGGAGACTGAACCTACAACCTGGCATATGCCCCGACTGGTAACCGAACCGTACCTCGTAGTTCATAGGTCGACGCTCAACAACTGAGCCACACCAGCTGGGCAGAACATGTTTTTAAATGCATAAAATATGCCTGGCGGGTTTGACTCAGTGATTGAGTGTCCACCCATGCACCAAGAAGTCACCGGTTCAATTCCCCATCAGAGCACATGCCTGGGTTGCGGGCATGCAGGAGGCAGCCAATCAATGTTTCTCTCTCATTGATGTTTCTATTTCTTCCTCTCCCTTTCTCTTTCTCTAAAAATCAATAAAAATATTTAAAAATAAATGCATAAACTACAGAGGATTATAAAGGAAATGAATTATAATGAAATACAGTTGTCAAAAAATATATATTTTTAATCCATCCTATATAATAAAAGCCTAACATGCAAATCGACCAGGGGGCAGACACTCAACGCAGGAGCTTCCCCCAGCCCACAGGCCCTAGACCAGCCAAGGCAGGTGCCAGCGGGGGCCCCCCTATCGCCCTGCCAGTCACCCTGCAGATTAGTCCTGATCACTGGCCAGGCCTAGGAACCTTACCTGTGCATGAATTTCATGCACTGGACCTCTTCTAGTAATATTATAATAACAGTGTTTCTTTATTAACACATCAAATCACAAGTCTTGGTATCTGGACTAATTTCAAAGTTGTGATGATCATAAACAATATTTTAAGATATCAGCAATAATGATAATATGATACCAAAATATCTATGACTTTTATTGGAGCCAAAGCCACAGGATTTGCTAATAGTATTTGGTTTATTGCCTGCATTCGTAACTGAAGTGATACTAACGTTCAGATAGAAGATAGTGAAAACAGATGTCATTTTTCCCTAAGTCCATAACTGGCCTAAATTCTGTCCATGGAACTGTTGGGGGTCCATGGACCCAGGTTAACACCCCCTGCCTAGACTGTAACTATGGTCCCTAGCTTGAGTTGTGCTGGAAATCAGACATAGTAGTGCTTTGATCACCTATCTGCGGATTGTTTCATTGAAGACCAAATGTTTGACCCCGAGTGTGATGGGCTCCAAATCCATTTGCACACCTAGGGGGAAAGCCTTTTGTTTGGATGACCCATTCAAGGGAACAAGGGAACAGGACCACCTAGAGATGCAAGGGAACAAGACCACCTAGAGATGTATGATACTGACAAAGGGCCGGTCCTTTCTGGTTCTTCCTCTTCTTTTTTAAAAATATGTTTTAATTGTTTTTAGAGAGAGAGGAAGGGAGAGGGAGAGAGAAAAAAAGGAACATTGATTGGTTGCCTGCACCTGGACCAGGAATCAAACCTGGTCATGTGCCCTGACCAAGAATAGAACCGGCAAACTTCTGGTACATGGGATGATAATCAACTGAGCCACACTGGCCAAGGGTCCTTTCTGGTTCTTGATGGCTTCCATGAGTGGCTTGAATATATGAAAATGTGAGCCCAAAATTTTTTTAAAAATAAATATATTTCTTTATTGATTTCAAAGAGGAAGGAAGAGGGAGAGAGAGATAGAAACATCAATGATAAGAGAGAATCATTGATTGGCTGCCTCCTGCACGCCCCCCACTGAGGATTGAGCCCGCAACCTGGGCATGTGCCCTTGGCCAGAATCGAACCTGGAACCCTTCAGTCCACAGGCTGATGCTCTATCCACTGAGTCAAACCGGCTAGGGCGAGCCCAAAATTTTTTTATAAGATCTCAGACTTTTTATCTTAGTCCTGTCTGTTTCCAAACAGACAAGGTTTCTTGTCTCTCACTTGGAGGACTTCATTAGATATAGATTGATTAAGACCTATTGTATGCCAAAGAGTGTAGCAAATATTGAGAATGCATTTATTCTTTCAATTTATACTTAGTGAGCATACTGTTAGTCAAGACTTTTGAGCTAAGCAATAAAAAGGTGGAAGGTACTTATTGGCTCACATAACTGAAAAAGCCTAAAGAGAGCACCGCTTCAGGTTTAGCTGAATCCAGGCTGTATTTTTTACTATATCAGCTTAATTCTCAAATAGGCCTCCCCATAAGTGTAATAAAACAACCACCAGTAACTTCAGGTGACTATCTCACCTGCTACCCACCTCCTCAGTTTCATCATCATCATCATTGTCACCATCACCTAGAGCTGGGGAGTCCTTTGAAACAAAGCAGTGTTCAAAGCTTCGATGTATCGATTGACTTCTGTTATTTTCTCTCTTGCATTCCTTGGAATAGCAAAGCATCTGGCAAGCAAAGCAAAATCAGCATTCTCATGGAAATTACACTCCCTAAATTAAAAATGTCTCTCTTTTAAGCTAAAATAAATTTCCCTTCCTTAAAATAATTATCATGCTTGACAGATTGGACTGCACACAAAAAAATACATGTTTCTCGCTCTGGCCCATGATACTCTAAACAAAGTCAAAATAACAAATTAGGGGAAAATATTTCCACCTAAAACAATACAAAAAAAAACCCAAAACGGTCCTAAGAAGTAAACAAGAATAAGACCAAGAATCCACTAGAAAAGTGGGCTAAGGAGACAGACAAACTCATAGAAACAGACCGCTAGTGGCCAAAACACTTTTGAAAAGATGTTCGACCTCACAGAGAAGCCAGGGACGCGCACATTAGAACCAGGACATGCTCTTTTTCTCTCAGCGGATTGGCAAACGTTAGACTAACTAAAATGTGGGGAAGTGCTGGTGAGCCACAAATTGCTACAACCCGCAGGAAAATAACCTGGCCCTGTCTATGAACATGTGAAGCAGGCATACCTGTTGACCCACCCATTCCACTTCCAGGGGTCCGTCGGATGGGAAGAAAAGCTTGAGAACGCAGAGGCAGGGGACTCACCGACATGCTCTTTGGAACAGCAAGAAGCCAGACACTGGGGAAGCAAGAGGAAGGTCCATCGGTGGAAGAAGGGAAGGTGGTCTACACACCCAGCATAGAATATTATTAATGACTAAAGAGAATAAAATGGTGCATATGGATGTGAATGACCTTCCACATGGTATTAAGTGGAAGACAAGCAAGGCACAGGAGGGACGAGGTCTGCTCACATTTGCTCAGCCCTGCTCACCACAGCCCTGGAAGGATGCACAAGGAAGGAACTGCTGATCGCTTCTGGGGAGCCAGCCCTGGAGGAGAAGGGTAGGAGGCACGCTCATCTTTGAATACGCTTGGAATTCTGAACCATGTGAGTGTATTACTTATTAAACTTGAGGCATAGAGGGAATAAGTGGTGATGGGAAAAATAAAGTAAAATAAAAAGAACTAACCACTCCCCCCCCCCCAAAAAAAAACTCCTTTAGATTTATGAAAAGAATAGACACATCCAAATATATTGGAAAGGTATCCACAAAATGAAAAAAGTATGTTCCAGAACAATAAAGAATATTTTTTTTGTACAGAAAGAAAGCAGAAGAAATAAAAGCTCTAACACTATAGAGACATACATGCGCATGTATTCATTTACGCATAAAAAAGGAAAATTTTCTTTACAGACGACCATGCACACATTTTCTAATTAAAAATAAATAAACTGCCCTCGTTGGAGGGTTTTTGTTTGTTCTGTCACATGCTTCATTAATTTGGAGCTGAGGACTCTGGTCTGGGAGATTTCCATGCAGACGCTTGGTGTCTCAGACCATGCAGATATATCACTTATTACTTCTCTGGGCGTCCTGGGCCACAGTGGGAGGACAGACACTGCTTTCTTTGTCCTCTGGTGTTTAACCCAACAGGCTGGGCCTCCCAAGTACCTCCTTTGCCCAACACAAGAGAAACACGCAGACACTCCAGTATGTTAATGGGATTTGAGGCTCGCCTGTCAGGAAACAGAGCAGGGAGCCAACAAGCGGGGAAGGAGCAGAGAACCCCGGGACCCAGTGCCAGCCTCTGCCCAGGAGGCTGCTATCCACAAAATGAAAAAAGTATGTTCCAGAACAATAAAGAATATTTTTTTGTACAGAAAGAAAGCAGAAGAAATAAAAGCTCTAACACTATAGAGACATACATGCGCATGTATTCATTTACGCATAAAAAAGGAAAATTTTCTTTACAGACGACCATGCACACATTTTCTAATTAAAAATAAATAAACTGCCCTCGTTGGAGGGTTTTTGTTTGTTCTGTCACATGCTTCATTAATTTGGAGCTGAGGACTCTGGTCTGGGAGATTTCCATGCAGACGCTTGGTGTCTCAGACCATGCAGATATATCACTTATTACTTCTCTGGGCGTCCTGGGCCACAGTGGGAGGACAGACACTGCTTTCTTTGTCCTCTGGTGTTTAACCCAACAGGCTGGGCCTCCCAAGTACCTCCTTTGCCCAACACAAGAGAAACACGCAGACACTCCAGTATGTTAATGGGATTTGAGGCTCGCCTGTCAGGAAACAGAGCAGGGGAGCCACAAGCAGGGGAAGGAGCAGAGACCCCTGGGACCCAGTGCCAGCCTCTGCCCTCAAGGAGGCTGCTGGGCAGAGGCTCTCCCAGCTGCCCAGGGCTGCCTGGTGGATGGCCCTAGACAGCTGCTTGGGCCCCTGAAAGCCACATTTTCATTATTTTTGGAGGAGGCGATAGCTGGTGGCTTTGTTCCCCAGTGACATACATCCCTGTGACACTCTGCTCTCACATATAGTGTGAAGGCCTGGCCTGAATCTCAATGGTTACTCCCAGTGGAATTTCTAGCCGGCGTGATTTCCACTGGCCTGCTGGCTCTCCTGGACTAATTTACTGGTTAAGAGCTCCAGGGTCCCACGGACTTTGCCATAAACTATCTATGGGACAGGTGACTTATCCTCTCTAAGCCTCGGTGTTTCCATCTGGCAGATAGGGTGAGAGTGGTAAAGCCCCTGTCCATGAAGGTGTTGTGAGAGGAAATGATGCTGCTGGGGAGCCTGGCACACGGTAGATGTGACATCTGATCTCTGGCCTTAGGCACAGTGGGTGCCAGCTTGCCTCTGGCTCTACTGTGTCCCCTGGTGCACCCTCATGGGTGTGGCTGGGCAGGGGCCGTGCACAGTGCTGTTGTGTGAGAACGTGTGAGCCTGAGTGTGAGGGAAAACGTGTCTAGAGCTGTCTGTTCGGGGGAGGACATGTCTGGCCGGTTCAGTGAGACCCAGGCAGACCGCCTGCCATCTTGAGGCCGCACAGCAGGAAAGGAGGGGCCGTCTTGGTAAAGGCTCTGAGGCCCAGGTTATAAAAATAACCCTCCAAGTCCCTCAAGGGGCAGAGGCAGTGACCCCCTTTTTCCTGCTCTTCACACCTCAAGTGAGATTAGACAGGCAGAGCCATTAATTATTTCAGAAGTAACCGAGGCAGCACTTGCCACCCCAACAGCCGAAGCTGCAAATGCCCACTTGGTTTTAATTATTTTTCAGGGAAATAGTTGCATCCATCAATCGCAGACCCATTCTGCCGAGTGGAGGGTTGGGCTGGGTGATGGGATGGTACTTACTTCATCCTGCCCTCAGGGAGCTCTCTGGGTAGCCTGGAGGGGGCAGGGAGAAGGTGGTATGTGATGGGACTGGTTTAGGGAAGCCATCAGAGAGCAAACTGGTTCCTTGTTTTGGGCCTCTGACTCAGCGCAGGGGCCCGGGCCTTCGAGCGTGGGAAGGACCTGACAGGTGGGAGGAAAGCCTGGGTTGGCATCCAGGCTCCTCACTCCTTGGCCGTGTGACTGAGCAAGGTCACAGCCCTTGTTTCTATTTCCTCACCCTAGACTATCGGTCAGGAATTTGGAAACATCATCTTGTAGAGCAGTGAGAATAGCCGGAAGAAGAAACCGAGGCCCAGCGTGGTACCTGAGGTCACTCAGGGGTCACTGACAACCGCAAGCCTCAAGGTCCCAATCCAGGCTTGTCAGCTCCATGCCCTTGTCCTGGGGGCTCCTTTTCTGGGACCATTTCCAAGGGCCACATGTGCTTGGTGGCTGCTCTCTTCTTGCAGCCCTGCCAACAGGCCTGGCACGTGCCCAGCTGACATGGGCGTCCCACAGGCCTGCTCGCCTCCAGCACTTTAGGCTTGTTAAATACTCTCAGCTCTTCAGCATCCTCAGAGCAGGCCCCAAAGGTGGCTCAACTGAAAAAGGAGGAGGTGGGACTAGATGAACCCCAACCCTGGGGAATGGAAAGGGTTCTTTTTACAACTCTGGATCTTGGGGATTTCGGTTCTGAATTCTGGCCGTTCCCACGACTTCCAGAGTATGCCATTTCCAAATTCCTGACCAATTGCCTCTGCCCAAAACAGGTTCAAATAGCTGCTCACACGGCCTGATTGGCAGCAAACAGTGGCCTGGTAGTTGGTTCTGGAACCTCACTACCTGGGTTCAAATCCCCACTCCAAGTTGTGCAACCTTGACCAAGTTATTTCAGCAACTTGTGACTCATGTTTCCCCATGAAAAAAATGGGGTTAATGATAGTACTGACATGATGAGGTTGTTGTGAGGTTTAAATGAGATAATACATGTCAGTGCTTAGTCCATAAGGAGGCCTCAATGACTGTTAGCTAATAACAGAACTACAATACGTCACTAATGCATACCGGTCTCCCTACTTTGAGTGCAAGCTTGTTGAGGGCAAGGATCGTGTCTGTTTTATACCTTTCACATAATGGATACTAAAAAAAAAAAATTGTTTTTTAAGTTGCTGAATTCAGGAAGCATGTGAATTGGAGTTCTGGGACTCATGTTCTGAGCAAGTGACATTCTCGTACTTGATTTTAAGCTCATCCTTTTATTTTGCTGGACTTGTCCTTTCTAGTACTTCCCAGACCTATAACACAATTATGTAATTTTCACTGACTGTTTGCCTCCCTTCCTAGATTATAAAATCCATGAGGGAAGGAACTCTGTACCCGCAGGCCTAGCACAGGGCCCGGCAAACATTAGACACTTAAACATCTGTCAACTGGCTGGTGACTCAGCTGCTGACTCAAAAGCTTAGCAGAGGTGTGTTAGTGAATAGAGAAACCTTGCTTTTTTAGAAAGACCGATGACACACTAGAAGAATGTTATGTTCTATATAATAATATATTCTATTAAAATATATGCAATTATTGCAAAATTAGTTTCATATAAGCAGCCAGATATCACCTATTCGTAACTATTACTTATTACTGCTGAGCTTAACCTTGACTTAGGGCTATGGATAGAATAGAAAGTATTTGTAACTCACTCTTCATCTCTTTAAGTCCCAGGATGCATATCTAAACATCTCTGTGGAGCATGAAAACACCTTAACAACAAACGCCCTTACACGTGGATTTGCTTACAGGCCAGTGATGTCCTCACAGCCATGAGGACTATATACATTTAGATGGGAGTGCTACTGGTAATTAGCTGTGTTCCTTTCTTTCTTTCCTCCTAACTCCCCCCCCCTCCCCCCGCAACCCCAATCTCCATCCATAGACAGAAGGAAAAACAGAAAGAAAGCTCTAAGTCATGCATTCTCTACCTCATCAGAATCATGACCCTTTGTACTATCTTTTCCCTGAGCAGAAAAATGATTTCTCTTCATCTGTCAGCCTTTCCCTAGTAATGTTTTTCTCTTCCTTTTTGGAGAAAATGGCTTCTAGCTTTCCTCCTTCCCTCCTGACCAATAACAGCTGGGCATACTGGAAAATAAAATTTACATTAAGTTGTTTCCGTGGCAACCTCACACTGGATCTTTGGCCCTAAGGCAATCACATCCCTTTTCCAGTTACAACAAAATCACGAGTGCCAACAAGTAACTTTTCTTTAAACTACAGGACAGAACCTGATGAGGTTTGTAAATAGAGATAAAGTGCTCGTACCAGATGAAGGTCTCTTGATAGAGGACATGAGATGAATTTCTGAAGAAAAAAAATTCCTCTGCAAATCATGGTTATTTGCACTGTGCTAAAGCCGTTTGATGTCTGCATAAGAAAGCTGGTTGCATTATAAACATCAGGGAGAGCTCTCATTCCTGGAGCACCACCTGCTCTGTGCTAGGCCTCGGACAAAGCGCTTCGCATACATAAATTGCCTGGTTTAATGTAATGCTGGCTGCATCCTGCAGAGCTTTTAGCCCGCAGATGGTGTTTAGAGCCACAGGGCATCTGCTCCCATGGAAGATGTTTCGGCCCCCAAATTAACGCGTTGGAACTGAAGCATTCATACCTCCTAATAGGAATAACAGCTGGCAGTTACTGTGCCATGCTCACTGCCAGGAGACCTGGCCGCATCCTCTCCGTCAATCATGAGAACAAACTCAGGAGGTGGTACTATCCCCCTACTGTAGATGGGGAAGCTGAGGCTCGGGGAGGGCAAGCGCCTTGCCCACACAGCAAGGAAGTTACAAAGTCGGGATGTGAACCCAGGTGGGTTCAGTCCCAAAGCATGTGCTCTTGTCACTCTGCCTCCCAGAAACGCTTCCCGCCAGAGAAGCGCGCGTGAGAGAGAGAAGCGCAGCGGGGCTCAGAAGGCACCGGCTTCCAGGGCGGATGACGACCCTGGACAGGGTCTGTACCAGGGGAGGGTAACTGGGGCATGGGAGGTGGGAGTTTTGCTGAGCTTTAGTTGGCTCCCACCTTCTGAAATGCTGTCTTCCTCCCTCCTCCCCCTCAACTTTCCCACCTGCCTGTCTCCCACTCACCTCCTAAGCCTCAATTATAAGCTGCCTCCTCTGCAAAGCCTCCCTGACTTCCCAGGCAGATTTCAGTCTGACAGATCTGGCTCAGCCACGTAGGAGCTGTGGGCCTTGCAGACTGCTTCACCCCTTGAGACTCAATTTGCTTATCTGTTCAAGGGGGGCCTCACAGGGTCCCCGTAAGGTTTCAAGGTGATGATGTATAATGAAGCAAGTAGCAGAGCACCGGACCGCAGGAAGTGCTCAGTAAATGGTTCAAGGGGGGCCTCACAGGGTCCCCGTAAGGTTTCAGGGTGATGATGTATAATGAAGCAAGTAGCAGAGCGCCTCCTACAATACTTTGTTCTCATTTCAATGATTCCATTATGTTCTTTGTAACGGGCCTGTCTCCCCAGCTGTTGGGGAGGCCTCGAGGGCAGGATCCTCATTTTCTCTCCTGTATCCCGGCCCTGGCACCAGTGAACCCTACTGACTGATTGACTGTGTGAAAGATCACTGGGCCCATCTCCCAGAACACTGGGCTCCAGGGAACTGTGGCCGGATGAAGTTGGGTGCTGGGGCTTCCCAAGCTTTTCAAACTCAAACACCCCTGAGAAAGGTCACTGACCCGTCAACCCTCAGCTGGGCTTAGGTGACATGCAGCTGGGAAGGGCCACCATCTAGGGGCCTGGGGTAGGAAGGAGTATGTCCTGAGGACAGAAAAATGGAACCGCAACCTTGCTCAGTGCCAGCCTCAGCCACACTGACCAACCTCATGGTGCTTTATATCTATCTTGGGGGTGGGGAAATCAGAGTATATACAAATAGATAAAATAACAGAAATCGTCGTCTAAGCCATACAAGTCATGTGTGTTTCTGGTTCTCCATCTATTGATGTTATAAGTTCCAAGAATGGTCCGCCAAGGCCCAAAACAAACAAACAAAAACCAGGGTTGCAGCCTGCGGGCAAATTGTGTGTGAGGTGTAGGGGGTGGGCGGGGCTGTGGCTCAGGCCTCCTTGTGAGGCTGCAGCCTCCTCCTCCTGTCACTCACCCCCGTGGCCGCTGGAGGACACTGAGGAAAGGGCCTCTTCCAGGCTGGCCAGCCTCGGGCAGATTTCAGCCTGGGCTCCTCAGAGAGCATCCAAAGGGGCGGCTGGTACTGAAAAGGGAAGCAGAGGAGGTGCAGTTGCTCCCGGGATGGCCTGGGATCCCAGATGAAATGCTCAGCCGAGCCCGGCTGGACTCCGAGCTTGGATGTGCTCAAATCGCTGTCCATTTCACTGTAGCCCCTGCCGGGCTTCTCCTGCTCCAATCTGTCGTGGCCACACAATCGGAAAATGCAGAGAACTGGAAAACACTTGGAAATCACCTGGTCCCAGTCAACATTTCCTCGAGTGCCACGGCGTGCCAGGCCCTGGGGACACAACGACTGTTAATAATCGTAATCAGTATTAATATTACCTCTGGGAAGAAGGGAGGAGACGGGGATGAGGAGCTTCTCTGATTTAAGCTATGGGACGTCTCCACGCTAGAGGCCTCCCGTCCTCCTTGGGAGTCAGAAGCAGCTGGACCACAAAGCATCCTCTCTTGCTCTCTGCCAGCCCTCACATCCTCCTCCCACACCACCTGTCTGGCCATGACCGAGCCGAGAGAACACTCGACCTCTCATGTACAGCTGGGACTCGCCTGAGGTCACACTGAATGAGTGACAGCTCCGGGCAGAGATGGCACTTCTGCAACTTCTCTCCCACTCTGTGCCTCCCCAGCTGCACTGGCACAGACGGGCACACAGTGGCCCTTTGGTAACTTACTTCAGAGGCAGTGTGGGGTGATGGTGAATGGCCTGGGCTTCGAACACACGTCAACCTGGGATTGAATCCTGGCTCTGCCACTTACACGCTATGCAGCTTTACATTAAGTCACTTCACCTCTCTGAGCATCCGTTTCTTCACCCATAAAATGCAACTAATAACAGTACCTCCTTCAGAACTATCCTGGAAGACAGGAGAGTATAGAACTTAAGAGCCAGACAGCTTGGTTCAGATCCCAGCTCTGCCAGCATTAACTGTGTCACTTGGGCAATAGGGTCTCCGTTTTTTCATCTGTAATCCAGGGATGATAGTAGCACCTACCTTCTCAGAGTCATGAGGACTAACGGGGATTTTACATCAAACGCTTAGGATAGAGCCTGGCACGCATTAAATTCTCGATAAATGAGGTTCGTCACTAGTATTACTGCAGGGTTGTCAAAAGCGCTACTTGGAATAATGCACAAAAGCAGCTGGTGCAGTGTCTAGGGCACAGGAAGTGACCTACAAATGGCACATTTTGTCTCTGCTGTCACTTCTTTTAAAAATATATATTTTTATTGATTTCAGAGAGGAAGGGAGAGGAAGAGAGAGATGGAAAAATCAATGATGAAAGAGCATCACTGATTAGCTGCCTCCTGCATGCCCCACACTGAGGATCGAGCTAGCAACGGGGGCATGTGCCCTTGACCGGGAATGGAACCATGGAACCGTGACCTCTTGGTTCCTGGGTTGGCACTCAACCACTGAGCCACCCCAGCCGGGCTCGGCTGTCACTTCTTGCTGAGGGGCCGTGGAGGATGGGGCTGCCATTCGCAGGCCCACAGTTTCCCTGGCCAGGCTGACATTCTCCCACCACCTGGAAACCCACCTTTCTTCTAATCCTCCCAAACACATTCACAGTTGTCAGCCACTCAGCAGCAATTAAGCTTCCATTTTAGATGTCAAGACAGAAATACATTTTGCTGCTGAGTGGGGAGGCACTCAGACGGGCTGTCAGACTCAAGGTCTTAATGCTCTTTTCGGATCGGTGAAGACTTTCACAGACTTACATACACTGTTAAAACCAGAAGGATCCTAGAGAGGCCCATTTTACTGCAGGGGAAACTGAGGCCCCGGAGATTACCGTGAGCCAGGGACACAGACAAGGGAGAACCACACTGCATGTGTTTGCTTTTCATGTTTAAACAAAAATTGCAAAACGTACCCTAGGCTCGAAGGACATGTATATGATGTGTCTTAACTGTTTAAAGAATCATAATAAGCCCGGCCGGCATGGCTCAGTGGTTGAGCGTCAACCTATGAACCAGGAGGTCACGGTTCGATTCCCGGTTGGGGCACATGCATGGGTTGCAGGCTGGATGCCCAGTTTGGGGTGCAGCCGATCAATGATTCTCTCTCATCATTGATGTTTCTATCTCTCTCCATCTACCTTCCTCTCTAAAATCAATAAAATATATTAAAAACAAAAAAAGAATCACATAAAAAAAGAAAGAATCATAATAAAACCCCGAGCCTGCCATTCAGGTTCAGAAACGGAATAGACACCTGCGGAGCCCCTAGGGCTGCATCTGTTTACACAGCGTCCCTGGCCAGGCCGACAGTCTCCACCACCTGGAAGCCACCTTCCTCCTAACCCCGTTTCAGTGTTTGGTGAAGGAACTGCCCATAGGACACTGAGGGGACCCATCAAAAGAGGGGCTCCTCCCAGCAGGACACCCGTGAAGGGAGCTCTGGGTCCTCTGTCCTCGGCAATTCTCTGCGGTGGAGCCCAGACTACAAGCCCGAATGTCCCAGCATCGTTTTCAAAACCTGACATTTTCCTGGGTGGTGGTTCTGGCCAAATGTTTTAGCCTCTCAGCATCAGCTTGGTCTCCCACCTTTGGGAAGCTAGTAGCCCTTACCCTAACGCCAGGGGTCACCACATTTGATGTCCACCAGTGGGAAGAATAAACATCACCACCTCCATCATGGTTATCATTTAATGAGTGTTCAGTTTTTCCGGGCAGGGAGCTTGTTTGTTTAAGAGGGGTCACCATTGCCCTGGCTGGTTTGGCTCAGTGGATAGAGTGTCAGCCTGCGGACTGGGGGGTCCTGGGTTTGATTCCGGTCAGGGGCATGTGCCTTGGTTGCGGGCACTTCCCCAGTGGGGGGTGTGCAGGAGGTGGTTGATGGATGTTTCTCTCTCATCGATGTTTCTCACTCTCTATTCCTCTCCCTTCCTCTCTGTGAAAAATCAATAAAATATATTTTTTTAAAAAAAGAGGGGTCACCATTAGTAAACTCATTTTTTTTTCCAAATAAGGAAACTGAGGCTCAAAGAGATGAAAAATTCTAAGATAATTGAGGATGGGGTAGAGCCAAGATTTGAACCCAGGGTTGTTGACAGCAGGGTCAGATCTGGGTTTTGTGGGGCCTAAAACAGGTTATTTAGCAGGTAAAGGGAAGGGAAAAGTTTTCCTTGACCCTCTTAGAGTCCAGGCTGGGGAAAAAAATGAAACTGAGACAGACAGATTAAGAGGAGAAAAGCATACCTGTTCATTTAGTATGTTTTACGTGACACAGGAGCCTTCCTAAGGAAACAAAGACCCAAAGGAACCTGAGTGAAGACTCGGAAACCTGAGTGTGTGTATGCTGGGTTTGGTGAAGGGTGGGCATCATGTAAACATGTGGTAAGTTAAGGTGTAAGAGGTAATTGCAGCAAACTGGGTCAGTGCGCTAGGGTGCTTCTTGGCGTCCCTTTTCCTTCAGAGATAAGGATGCTCTCTCTCGGGTGTAGGGAGGGCACCTCTCACGTGGGAAGTTTAGGACCCGTTTCAGAGAAAAAGGGCGAGGGGAGGAGGAGGTCAGCGTGACCTTCCTGCTCTTGCCAGTTTCTCAAATTCCTTCAGCTTAGAATATTTAACATACCAAGATGCCATATTTTGGGGTAGTGTGTCTTTTTAAAAAATATATATATATTTTATTGATTTTTACAGAGAGGAAGGGAGAGGGATAGAGAGTTAGAAACATCAATCGGCTACCTCCTGCACACCCCCTACTGGGGATGTGCCCGCAACCAAGGTACATGCCCTTGACCGGAATCGAACCGGGGACCCTTCAGTCCGCAGGCCGACGCTCTGTCCACTGAGCCAAACCGGTCAGGGCGGAGTAGTGTGTCTTGACCCCCATCAGGGACTATCTTTAAGAAAAGGATAAAAAAAAATTAAAAAAACAAATTTTGGAATGAAAGCATTGGAGTAAGTGGTTTTAACTAATTGCAGCTGAAAGATCTTGTTTTTTGCAGCGTTTACAGAAATGTTTCCTCTGGGAACACACTGGTAGGACCGCGCCCCGTCTTTGGAAGGAAAGGAACAGGGACAGAGGAGGGGCTTTGAGGCCACAGCTTCGTTAGCAACTCATAAGCCCGCCTGTGCCTCGGCTGTAGACAAGTTTTCAGGAAAGAATTATCCAGCCCTGCTGGCGTGGCTCAGTGGTTGAGCGTTGACCTATGAACCAGGAGGTCATGGTCCCATTCCTGGTCCTGGCACATGCCCAGGTTGGAGGTTCAATCCCCAGTAGAGGGTGTGCAGATGATTCTCTCTCACCATTGAGGTTTCTGTCTCTGCCTCTCCCTTCCTCTCTGAAAACAATAAAAATATATATATTAAAAAAAAAAAAAAGAATTGCCATAACCGGTTTGGCTCAGTGGATAGAGCATCGGCCTGCGGACCGAAGGGTCCCAGGTTCGATTCCGGTCAGGGGCATGTACCTTGGTTGCGGGCACATCCTCAGTAGGAGGTGTGCAGGAGGCGGCTGATCGATGTTTCTAACTCTCTATCTCTCTCCCTTCCTCTCTGTAAAAAATCAATAAAATATATATTAAACTGCTACCTCGGAAGCACAGAACATTAAAAAAAAAAAAAAAGAATTATCCAGCCCCAAATGTCAATACTGTAGTGCCTCAGTTGAGAAACCTAAGGAAAGGGGTTGGGCCAGGCATGGGTGGCAACTGAACAGCATTTTACACCTGATTTCTCACATCTCTTGGCCCTGGAAGGACAGCAGGGGAAGTAGAGAATAGATTGTTCAGCTTTTAGAATTACAGCTGTGACCTGGGTGACAAAGAGAGGGTGTCCTGCACACACGTGCCCAGACTCCCCGTGCTCTTCCTTCCCTCTTCTCCGAATGTTGGCCCGCTGTGGCCATCCCTGTCCGGGGCAAAGGGTGAGCCCTGGTTGCATGAAGGGGGGAAAGAGCTTCGGGTGTGACGCTCTAGTCTGGTAAATACCTGGAAGCAAACGTGCCTCCCCCACAAGAACAGATTTCCTCCTGGAGGAAATTTCCGCCTTTCTGATCTGAAGGAGAAATTGGTATTCTCCTCGCGCTCTGCTTTTCATTCTGTTTGCTGTGAAACAATATCTCCGCGCGTGCCCTCATTATGCCAGAAGTGCCTCTCCCCTCCTTGCCCTGAATTGCATGACAAGGCTTCCTAGAATTAGGAAACAGTAAAGGGTGCCCTGTCCCATTGTCCCCCCTCACCAGAGGGGGAAAGGAAAAATACTTCAGTCACTTTGGAATAAGGCTGCCTTATTCCTTGGCTTGTCTCCCAAGCACGGCACCATGACAAAGCTTTTCGTTTCATATTTGCTGCACTTAGGACGAATGAGGCACGGACCCCCAAAAGATTGATTTGGGGAAAAACCTGTGCGGGGCCAGAGTTCAAGGATGTATCCTGCCTCCACCCATGCCTTTCTGTAGGAGGTGGCTGAGGAACGTCAGAAACATGGAAAGCCATACCCCCCATTCCCTTGAGGGCAGCTTACAGATAAATTAGGGAAAGAAAACATGTGTAAGATTTGGTAACACCTCTCAGGCTTCTACCAGCAGGTGGAAGTTAACGTAATGCCCAAGTCACTGCCCCAACCACAAACAAGATGGAAATGAGCCCGCCCAAGCGGCTCAGAAGTTGAGCATCGACCTATGAACCAGGAGGTCAGGGTTTCATTCCCAGTCAGGGCACATGCCCTGGTTGCCAGCTTTATCCCCAGTAAGGGGCGTGCAGGAGGCAACTGATCAGTGATTCCCTCTCATCATTAATGTTTCTATCTCTTCCTCCCCTCTCCCTTCCTCTCTAGAATAAAATATATATATGAAAAAAGATAGAAAGGATGTTGAAAGGCAGCAGAATATGCTACCCCAAAATATGCCATTTTGGCATACTGATTATTTTGAAGTGAAATTATTTTAAAAACAGCCAGTGCAAGGACAGTCCGACCCTCCTTTGCACTTAGGATGAATAAAGCACGGACCAGGCGGGTGGAAGGCATCTTTATCACTAGAGACAGGGAAACTAGGGCTGAGAAAGCTACTAGTATATAAACAAACCTTGTTACTTCTTCACTAAGTTGCTACCCCAAGAAGCCCAAACTTCTGTCTTGTCAATTCCTCACAAGTATGTTTCTTTGTCTAAAAGGTATAAAAGCTGCCCTGGCCAGTGTGGCTCAGTTGGTTGGGTGTGGTTTCATGCACTGAAAGGTTGCCAGTTCGATTCAGGGTCAGGGCACATGCCCAGGTTGAGGGTTTCATCTCCAGTCAGGGTGCATGTGGGAAGCAACCAGTGGATATCTCTCTCTCTCACATCAATGTTTCTCTTTCTCTCTCTCCTTAAAAATCAATAAAAACATTTATTTTTTAAAAAGGTTTAAAAAATGCCTGCTTTGGTCACTTCTTTGGGTCTCAAATATACGTTTTAAAACATATTTTTATTGATTTCAGAGAGGGAGAGAGATAGAAACATCAATGATGAGAGAGCATCATTGATCGGCTGCCTCCTGCACATCCCCTACTGGGGATCAAGCCTGCAACCCTGGGCCTGTGCCCTGACCTGGAATCAAACCCTGACCTCCTGATTCATAGGACACTCAACCACTGAGCCACGCTGGCTGGGCAGGTCTCATATTTTTATGGGGCTCCCATACATATAAAATTTGTTTTTCTCCTGTTAAACTGTCTTATATCAACTTAATTAATAGACCAGATAAAAAAACCTAGAAGGGAAAAGCTTACCATTCCTACAATGTACTTGGTATAGTTAAGTGGTTATGGTGATACCTTCTTGATCCACATGTTTGGACTTGCCCAGATAGAAGATTATCCAGATAACTCTTTTTTTAAAAAATATATTTTTATTGATTTCAGAGAGGAAGGGAGAGGGAGAGACAGAAACATCAATGATAAGAGAGAATTATTGATCAGCTGCCTCCTGTATGCCCCCTACTGGGGATCGAGCCCGCAGCAACCCAGGCATGTGCCCTTGCCTGGAATGGAACCCGGGACCCTTCAGTCCATAGGCCAACACTCTATCCACTGAGCCAAACCAGCTAGGGCCTCTTTTGTGTGTGTGTGTGTGTGTGTGTGTGTGTGTGTGTGTGTGTGTGTTGTTGTTGTTGTTGTTTTTAAGTCCAATTGTGCTAAAATACACAGAATATAAAATTTACCCTCATAAGCATTTTTAAGTGTGCATTCATAATATTGGTATAAAATACATCTGTGCAACCATCACCACCATCCATCTCCATAAGTTTTTTATTCTTAATTTATCTTTATTGTTGAAAATATTACAGATGCCCCCTCTGTCCCCCCTCTCCCCCCACTAACTCCCCTTCATAAGTCTTTTCATCTTATAAAACCAAAACTCTCTACTTCCCATTCTCCTCCTTAGCTCCTGGCAACCACTTTGCTACTCTCAGACTCTATAATACTTCCTCATGTAAGTGGGATTATACAGTCTTTGTCTTTTTGTGTCTGGCTTATTTCACTTAGCATGTCCTCAAGTTGAAGATGTGTCAGAATTTCCTTCTTCTTTAAGGCTGAATAAATAGTCCATTATATGTATACTAAGTGCACAAATTCATAAATATATTGTTTCATAAATATTTTCACCTTGAAAGAAACTGTGGGCCGAAAGGCTGAGGTAGGCACAGGGGGGGTCTCGGCCCATCCTCCGTGCCCCTGCTTGGCCCCTCCCAGCACGCCCCCCCCCCCCCCCCCCCCCCCCCCCCCCCCCCCCCCCCCCCCCCTCCCACACACACACACTTAATCTAGATAACCTCTACTTGTTTTTAAAGGCTCAGCTCCACCCCCGTCCCCTGTCTGCTAACAGCCCTGCTCCTACCGCCACCACCATTCCCACTTGCTGACGGCACCAGCCCCCGCTCGCACCCGCTGATGGCATACACAGAGTGATCGGGACCCTCACCAGGCACCAGCAGCAGGTGCAAGTGGCAGCTCCGGTGCTGGCTGTGGGTGCAAGTGGGGCTGGCACCAGCAGCAGGTGCAAGCACTGGGCAGGACCGTGGCACATGGGAGCAAAGAATTTTCAGTAACCACCAGAGGCTTGCCCCAGTGACGACCGGCACC
>NW_005367431.1:5814595-5822137 GCF_000412655.1 Myotis brandtii | reverse complement strand
ACCATCCTGCTGTGGCCAATGCCCGCCATGTTCCACACACGCCCCCTGGTGGTCAGCGCACATCATAGCGACTGGTTGTTCGGTTCTGGTTGTTCCGCCATTCAGTCTATTTGCATATTAACCTTTTATTATATAGAATACCTCATTTTGCTTATTCATTCATTCACTGATGGAAACTTGGATTGCATCCATGAAAATAACTTTAAATTTAAATTCTTTAAAACAATTTCCATTTTAGGTAGAAATTTTTCCTAAAAGATTACATGCCCCAGCCCTGTTGAAAGAGGAAGATGCTGGGTATGGAGTGGAAAGTTCTAGACTTTCAGGCTTTGAGCTAAGAATCAGAAGTCCCAAATTCAAATTCTAGTTTTGTTATCAAGACAATGCAATTTTAACTTTCCTAGGCCTCAGTTTTCTCATTTGCAAAGTGAGTGAGATTAAAAGCAATCATATCTTAATTTATGTGTTCACATTTTATTCTATCTACCCACCCACACCCCCATCATGTGCTAGGCAGCATCATAATTCTGAAATTCTGATTAAAAATTAAGTCCTATTCTTATCACTTACTTGACATATCCCTTTTCTCAAACCTCCTTTTCTTAACCTGGCTCTGAATTTGCCAAATGGGCTCAAAGAATCAAAATGAGGTAATGAGTGAGTGTATGACACATAAACACTTTAAGCAATTATTGCCATCATACTGAGTATAATTCTGTGGATGGAAAAAAGGGGGGTTCTATGAAAAGTAATCTCATGGGCGACCTGATCCTAAATTCTTAACTGGGCAGGTCCTGGTGGGTAGTCACTAAATACAATGTGTGATCCTGGCTTGGATCCAAGATCGGTAAAAATAACTGTAAAGTGCATAAAATAATGAATAAAATAGTGAAAGGTTTTAAGCCAGCCTTGTCCATTGTTCTTGTGGATCTAGGTTAACATACCTTTGAAATACCAGAAGTAATACCCTTCAAAGGAGGTTTTAATCCTCAAGAGAACACATAATCTTGTTAACTATTCTGTAATCCAATCCCCACCTTGCTTTCTGGAATCTTCCTTACATTGCCTCCCTTAACTTCAAATGCATAAAAGAAGCTGCAAAACCGTCCTTCTCCAGAGCATTTGAGATCTTGCTCCCCAGCATATGCTGTCAGTTTGGCTCAAATAAACTCATAAAAATTTCCTACAGGTTTGGGTGTTTCTTACACTGACAAGTCAATGTATTCTCTGCTACTGTTTGCTGAGAGGAGAGGGTGGCCTGAAGCAAGGCGGTTGGGAAGCCAGGCTTTGGCAGGGACACAGGGTAGAGGTAACCAGAGAGGACAAAGATGGAGGGTGTGGGAAGAACAGGTGGACTTGAAGGCTTTTCGGAGAAAGGATCTGAGCTGGAGGCAGATTAAACGTTAAAGGGCTGAAATGTAACAGAGAGACAATAGCTGTCAAGTCTTGTTAAGTGAGGGGCCCTTGGTGGTGAGGCAGCCTGGGTGTGGCTGGGATGGAAGGGAAGTCTCTCTTCCCCGCCCCTCCCCCTCGTGGCCCACTGTTTCCCCAGGGCTCTGGACTTTTCCCACAGGCACAGCTGGTGGTGAGAACTGGCACAGGGGCTTCTGGCTTTCACATGTCAGTGCATATGCCGGAATCCTCCCACAGGGAGTCCTTCCCAATACAGGACGACTGCTTACACTCCAGAAACGTCCAGTTCCAGTCCCACGGGCTCTTTTCCCTTTTCAAACACTCAAGCCTCAAAGCATATCTTTGAGGTCATTTTAAGACACATTCAAAAGGAACGCACTCAAAACTAGATGGCTTGCTCCCATTCACTCACACGGCAAACTCACTGGGCTCCTTCTAGGCCAGGCCAGGGTTTCTCAACCTGTGCATGCACATTTTAGGGAGGAAAATTCTTTGTTCTCGGGGCTGTCCTATGCAGAATAGGATGCTTACCAGTATCCCCAGCTATGTCCTCAAGGGAGGTAAGAACAGTTGAACTGTATGTGTTTAAAATTCTCCCCAGCACTGCTCAGCCGGCATGGCTCAGTGGTTGAGCATCGACCTGTGAACCAGGAGATCAAGGTTTGATTCCCTCTCCCTTCCTCTCTCAAAGCAATAAACATAATTTAAAGAAGATACAAAATAAAATTCTCCCAGCAGTGACTGACATTTTGATTTTGTGATTGGCCATCATCTTGCACCTCCATGTGCTGCCCACCTTCCACAGCTCTAGAGCGGAAACAACTCAGTAGTAGCTCAAGCAGCACTTTTCCTTCTTTTTTCTAATAAGAACCACCTATCCTCACGCCCTAGACTGAAACTGCTCTGATCAAGGCTCTAGGCCAGCCGTGAATAAAACTAAAAAAAAAAAAAAACCAAACCCTTTTTTTTAATGATGTTTACTTTGAATTTATATTAGTTCACACAAACACTCCATCCATGCTTTTGTTCCGGCCCTCCGGTCCAGTTTAAGAACCCATTGTGGCCCTCGAGTCAAAAAGTTTGCCCACCCCTGCCCTAGACTGAAACTGCTCTGATCGCTGCTGAGCAGCTGTGCTATTTTTCTTGCTAGTTTCACACACTTTATTACATAGGATTTCTTTTGTTATTGAAAATTGCCCAAAGTGATTTTTCTTACCTAATGATTCCTACCTTTAGTATAATTTAATAACCTAGATTATATTCTACCTTTTCAATATGGAGCCATTTCCTTTTTTAAAAACCCTACTTGGAGATGATGGTTCATGTAAAATTGTTTCCAAAGCAAATGACTGGCCAAAAATCTGGGACAATTTGAGCAATAAAATAATGAATGGTAGTGATGGATTATTAGCCATAGAATAAGATAAGACTCTGTGAGTCCACATAAATGAATGAGGGGAGAGGGAGTTCTTCCCTACAGTAGAATGATAACTAATAACTATGGAAAGAATGGTGCTAAAACGAGTGGGTGAAAGTTTGAGGAACATACTCAAAGAATATCCCCACAAGGTACTTAGTAACTTCAAAGGGAAAAACAATCTGGCAGACACCATCTTAACCATGTGGCTAAAGTTAGCATCAGTAATATTGGGACATGCTAATAAATGTGCCTCCTGACATGATGCATTGAGGACATGAGATCGCTTCTGCAATATTTCTGCTAAAATGTGCTCATATATCCTGAGTCCAATCACAAGGAAACATGAAAACCTTCCCAGATCGAGAGACAATCTACAAAATGACTGGCTCAAACTCTTCAAAAACAACACAAAAAAGGCTGAAGAACAACTTCAGATTAAAGGAGACTAATAACTAAATGCAGCCAATCAATGATTCTCTCTCATCGATGTTTCCATCTCTCTCTCTCTCTCTCTCTGAAATCAATAAAAAGATATTAAAAGAAGAACATTATTGGGATAGTTGATGAAATTTACAAATGGGCGTGGATTAGATAACAGTACTCCATCAGTGTTCAATTTCCCGATTTTGATAGCTATACTGCGGTTATGCAAGAAAATGTCTTGGCCTTAAAAGATACACATGAAATATTTATGGTTATGGGGACACAAAGTCTCCAATTTACTCTGAGGTTTTAGAAGCACACATACACAGAGAAAATGAGGAAGCAAATGGGGGGGGGAAATATTCTAAATCAATAACCATTTGAAAGATAGAAACATCAATAATGAGAGAATCATTGATCGGCTGCCTCCTGGATGGAGCCTGCAACCCGGACATGTGTCCAGACCGGGAATCGAACTGTGACCTCCTGCTTCTTACATCGATGCTCAACCACTGAGTGATTCCGGTCAGGCAAAACTTATTTCTTTAAGTTATTCTTTCAGCAAATATGTGGGATCCTTCTATGTGCCAGACACATTCTAGGTGTTTGGTGAATCAAAGAGACAAAGATCCCTGTGTGAGCAGAGGGAGGCAGACAGTAACCAATAGACATCAGTAAATGATATATATTATAGGTTAAAAGTTGGCAGGTGCTGTAAAGGGTGGAACCGGGTAAGGGGGATCAGAGGGCAAGAGCTGGGAAGTCAGGCCAGGCTGCCATTCAAAATAAGGTGGTCAGGAAAGGCCTTACCGCACAGAAGCTCACACTTGGAGTGAGCTTTGCAGATATCTGTGGAAAGAGCTATCCAGCCAGAAGGAACAGCCAGTAGAAGCCCAGTTTCAAGGAGCAGCAAGGAAGCAGCTGTGGCTGCAGTGGAGTGAGGAAGTCATATTTCTGCTCAAAGCCCTCTACTGCAGTGGTTCTCAACCTTCCTAATGCTTCGACCCTTTAATACAGTTCCTCATGTTGTGGTGACCCCAAACCATAAAATTATTTTCGTTGCTACTTCATAACTGTAATTTTGCTACTGTTATGAATCATAATGTAAATATCTGATATGCAGGATGTATTTTCATTGTTACAAATTGAACATAATTAAAGCATAGTGATTAATTCAAAAACAATATGTAATTAAATATGTGTTTTCCGATGGTCTTAGGCGACTCCTGTGAAAGGGTCGTTCAACCCCCAAAGGGGTCGCGACCCACAGGTTGAGAACCGCTGCTCTACTGGCTTCCCATTTCTCTCAAAAATCCTCACAGCAGCCCCAAGGTCCTGTAAATCTCCCGCATCCTCATTATCTTTCTGATCTCATCTCCTACTCCTCTTCTAACTTCATAAATTTTTGTTTTAATTATACTGGAACAAAAGTATCTTTTTAAAAAATGCATTATTATCGTCTCAAATGCAGGCATCCCATTTTTTTTGACTGCAGGTTAATAATTACACTGCACTGTAATGACACTAGGGCACAGGCTATCCTGAGTCCTGCATATCAATGAAAATGTTAGGGGCTGTCAAAGTATAATGTGCAAAGGTGTGAATTACATGAAAGAAAGACACAGAAAAGTCTGGGATTCTATGGATAGACTTCCCTCCTCCCCATTGGTTTTATAGGGTCCCCTACCCCCAAAATGTGCCAGCATCATCTGTTTCAGAGAATTGCACAGTTTTAAATATCTCCAAGGTCCCTTTCAGCTCTAGACTGAAATGATGTCCCATTTTCAAGAAGAGAAAATTATAGCTCAGAAAGAAAAAATAACTTGTCTAAGGGACGCATACAGAAAAAACTAGGAGTCTGTCTTAGCCGCCAGAAGCCACCTACTCCTAACCCCTGGCGGCTCTGTCACTGTCTCCCTGAAGCTCCCGAGGACAAAAGCACAGAAGTTCCCTCCTCTAAGAATAAAAGGTTTTACCTTATTATTCTCCAGGGACAATTATGGAATGTTTCAGGTTGTGTCACTGATTACTCGCTATCATTTTGCGACTGCAAATAACTTTAGGTTCCCATGGCAACACACTCTGCTCTGGAAGCTGACTTTGTTCCCTAATCCACGTGGGAAGGAACAAGAGCCTCTCCCAGAAAACTCACAGCAGGTAGAAGAAGCCAGGTTAGGGAACGTGGAACATGGGGATGGTTGTTAAGGACTTTGCCCAGCGAAAGACAATGAACCTACCATGGTCACCACTGAATGACTAGCCAATCCTTGACCATCCTACGGGCCCAAGAAGGAAAACTGCCCAATAAATAGTCTTCATATTACAGGGAGCATTATGATGCTTGGCAGGACCAAGAAATTAAGTTGCTAAGCTTCCTCATCAAGTGAAAGAAGCTTCCAGTAAACTTCCCCAAAAGTACACAGTATTTTTCATAGAAAAGATGCAAACCCAAAAGATTTGGTAGATAGAATGAAAGACCCATCACAGGCTGAATTTTTGGGAAATGTGTACTGATGTCTGCAAGTTACTTTGAAGTGGATCACAGAAGATGGATTGATTGATGGAGGATGGACAGATATGTCCTAAAGCAAGCATTGTAGAATAATTGAGAACCCAGGCGGTTTGTATCAGAGTAGATACTCTAACGTCTATCAACTTTTCCCTAAGTTTGAAATTTTCATAATAACATGTTGGAATAAACTCAAAGTCATCACAGTATGAGAGAACAGGGAAGGGAAAAGAGAGTAAGTGTAAGAAAAAAAGGTGGTAGGGAAAGGAGAGAAAGATAAAAAGGGAAAAGACAGAAAATATTTTCAGTCTCCTCCCTAAGTTAATTCCCTTTCTTTCTCACCTCAATCCTTGAGAGCTGTTTAAAGCAGAAGATTTGGACTGAACTGGGTTGAAATTACTGAAATATATCTTGGTGTCAAAAGGAGCTCAAAGAAATTTTTAAAAAATATCGACTCGCTAACGTCATTTGATGTTTTGGAATTGGCTACCGTTATCCTAACAGGTCTTTTATGTAAAATAAATGTAAGCATCTGTAAAGGGCAGGGTAGAATTAAACAACTGTCTTTTTAGCTAAGAAGTCCAATCAATATCCTAAAAATAGAAGTTAAAACTTTTGAACGTTAGGGCCTGTCACTCAAGTCCTAGGACTAGTGTAATATGTAATTGAAAAGCTTCAAGGCTCAGTCCTTTACACACAGATTTCAAAACAGTGAATGTCAAGGTAAAAAAAAAAAACGTTTAAAAATCTTTGAAATTTGAAGACAAATTTTCTGTGAGCTACTGATAGTTTCGTAAACATACTGTACGTGTCCTTGGCAATAGCTCAAGAAAACAACCAAAACCTGTGAAAATAGTGCCATCTGGTGGTCAGAGTGTGGAATAGTCTAACACTGTCTTTCCTACCAACTCCTTTTTCTCTATTGGGAAGATTGTCTACTAATCCTCTATTTTTTCCACTATTCTTAGTTATTCAATAAGCATTGATAAGGAACCTTTGGAATACTAGAAGGAGCACAGGACTTGGAGCCAGAAGTTGTTATCATACTTCTATTTCCTAGTATCCTTTGTCTTCCTAGCATTAGTTTTGAATCCTAAGTTCTCACAAGGACTTGCTCATTCATTATCTAAAGGCCCAGGAAATGGTAATTATGTAACATGATGGAGGTGTTAGCTAATGCTATAGGGTTGCTGTATATTGTAGTCATTTTGGTCATGTCATGGGAAATCCCACCTTTAAACAATTCCTTTCTTAGGGTAAGATTCTCTGTGCTCAGTTTTCTAATTAAAATAGGAATGCCCATACAATGGGTGGTACTTTAAAAGGCTTGGGTTCTGATAACTGCTTTCAGTTTACTGTGCGATTTGGGGAATCACTCCCTTTTGAGTCAGCTTTATTTAGATGTCACCTGCCTACCTTACTTCACAGAGTTGTTGGATCTTATATTTTCATGTTTTCTAATAAACACCCATCTTTGGGATCGGCAGCCCAGGCCTAGATTGACTCTACTTCTCTGGGCAGACACTTTTTCTGCTTCAATTCCCTTAGGGCCACAATAGCAGCTATAACCGCAGGAAGTTAGGGCAGAAACATGCCTTTAAAAGCTGATTGTGTTGACCCATGAACCAGGTCATGGTTCAGCTCCCAATCAAGGCACATACCCGGATTGCAGGCTTGATCCCCAGTAAGGTACATGCAGGAGGCAGCTGATTGATGATCCCCTCTAATCATTAATGCTTCTCTCTCTCTCTCTCTCTCTCTCTCTCTCTCTCTCCCT
>NW_005367431.1:5746604-5814053 GCF_000412655.1 Myotis brandtii | reverse complement strand
CAGCGCATATGCTTGGGCTGCAGGCTAGATCCCCAGTGTGGGGTGTTGCAGGAGGCAGTTGATCAATGATTCTCTATCATCATTAATGTTTCTATCTCTCCCTCTTTCTTCCTTCCTCTCTGTAATCAATAAAAAAATTTTTTTTAATTGACTTTAGAGAGAGGAAGGGAGAGACATTGATGTGAGAAAGAACATGAATCAGTTGCCTCCCATACGTGCCCTGACCAGGGATCAAACCCACAACCTGTGTATGTGCCCTGGCTGGGAATCAAACTGGCAACCTATTAGTGTATGGGACAATGCTCCAACCGAGCCACACTGACCAGGGCCAAAGCCCATACGTTGTTCCATTTTTTAAAACCCTTTTAAAAAATATATTTTTAATTGATTTCAGAGAGGAAGGGACAGATAGAAACATCAATGAGAGAGAATCACTGATCAGCTGCCTCCTGCACACCCCACACTGGGGATCAAGCCCACAACCCAGGCATGTGCCCTGACTGGGAATCAAACTGTGACCTCCTGGTTCATAGGTCAATGCTCAACCACTGAACCACGCTGACCGGGCTGAACCCTTTTTGATTGTGAAACATAACACCAATACCGACAAACTCATCAGAAATTAATAAATACTTATAAAACAAATAACCAAGTTATTACCACGCAAATCAAGAAAGACTTGTAAGTCTTCTGTGTCTCTTCCAAAACATTCTTGCACATGTATCCTGACTCATTTCTCTAGGGTATAACTTTAAGGAGTGACAATACTGTATCATGGGGCATATGTATATGTATCTTCAAATTTACTAGGTAAACTGTTTCATAAAGTGGTTTTTCTAACTTGCTTTGCCACCAGCAGTGTATGCCAACAATTGCCATCAGCAAACTTGATTTTTTTTCTCCATCACTTGTCAGTGGCCAGCATGTCATTGTGGTTTTGATATACATTTCCCTGATTACAAATAGGTTGAGCACTTTATGTTTAGTAATCATTGGACTATCTTCTTTTATGATTCAAGTCTTTTGCCTAGTGTCCTACTGCATTATCCCATGCCCTTCTTTCCACTCTGCACACCACAAGGAATTGCGGGTTCAATTCCTGGTCAAGGTAGGAGGCAAGCAATCGATGTGTCTCTCACATCGATGTTTCTCTTTCTCCCCCCTTCCTTCCTCTCACTCTTTCTAAAAATATCCCCAGGAGAGAGAGAGAGAGAGAGAGAGAGAGAGAGAGAGAGAGAGAGAGAAAAGAGAGAGAGAAATCAGTGAGGTCCAGAGGGGTTACAGGGCATGCCCAAGGCCTCACAGCTAGTCAGTCTGATGAGAGGAAAGACATTTATCTGCTGAACTCTAACATGGCTTCCTGACACGAGGTACCAGCAATAAATACTGCATTGCTCTTCTTTTTCTTAGATATTTTTTACTTATTTCAGAGAGCAGAGAGATAGAAACATCAATGATGCGAGTCATTGACTGGCTGTCTCCTGCACACCTTTCACTGGGGATGGAACCTGCAACCCAGGAATGTGCCCTGACCGGCGATTGAACCGTGACCTCCTGGTTCATAGGTTGACACTCAACCACCGAGCAACACCAGCCAGGCCATTCCTCTTCTGGTGGATTTTTAAGACAAAGTGAACTGTTCTTTCTGAAGAGTCCAGTATTTAAAGCAAATAAGGTAAACTGAAATCTCCCATTCTCACCTTGCAAACATATATTCTTACTTTCAGGCTCAGAGGATGAAATGTCTTCTTGTCCCAGGTCCACTGCTTGAAGGCCTTCCATTCCATTTGCTCCCATCTTCTCCGAGGCTTTGGTTCCGCATACCCTCTCATCTAATCTTCCCGTTTTCAACTGGCATTCCCAATCTTAAAAAAAAGCCTCATCCTCATACCTTCTAGCTGTTTTCTTCTCTCCTTCAGTTAGTCTAGTCTATACTATTCCACATTCTCACTTTCCACTTACTCAACACATAATTTATTTTTCCCTCATTGTTCCTCTGACATCACAGTACCAATTTTTCTTTTAAAAAATATTTTTATTGATTTCAGAGAGGAAGGAAGAGGGAGGAAGGAAGATGTTTCTAACATTGATCGGCTGCTCTGGCACACCCCCTACTGGGGATGGAGCCCACAACGTGGACGTGTGCAGACCGGGAATTAAACCATGACCTCCTTGCCCTAACTGGTTTGGCTCAGCGGATAGAGCATCGGCCTGCGGACTCAAGGGTCCCAGGTTCGATTCCGGTCAAGGACATGTACCTTGGTTGTGGGCACATCCCCAGTGGGGAGTGTGCAGGAGGCAGCTGATGGATGTTTCTCTCTCATCGATGTTTCTAACGCTCTATCCCTCTCCCTTCCTCTCTGTAAAAAAATCAATAAAATATATTTAAAACAACAACAACTCTTGGGTTTAGTGTTGCTCTTGCTTTCTGATTCTCCTGGAGGCTTATCCATTATAGGCTTGGGCTTCAGACTACATGTAGAGAGAGAGCTGAATTTAAGTTTTTGGCATCTCCAGCGACACATCAAACTAATGATTTGTCACCCTCTTGATCCCAAGCCTATTCCTGCCTTCCTTATCTCAGTAAATAGCTACCATCTAACAGATAATCTAACTAGAAACCTAGTGGTCATGCCTGAGCTTTCCCCTGCCTCTAAATCAATCCCTAATTCCTGCCATTACCTTATCAAATAAACCCAAAAGAGGGAGAGAATTCACTTATTGAGCAAATATTAGCACCTTATGCACATTTAAAACATATTCGAACTCACCTAAGAGTAGACATTAAGCAGCCTATGAATCTTAGAAAAATGTCTACCAACCCCATTGTCAAAAATGTTATACACATACTATTTACACTTAGGTCAAAATACTTTGAGAGAAATCAGAGTATTGAAATGGACTAGGAATCATAAGCATTCTTAGGTTTGCATATCAAGGACCAACTTTACAAACCTGGCTTAATAGAACAGCAAATGGCCTTAAATTCACCCCACATTGTGGGAGCCAGATCCCAAAATGGTCCCAATGACTCCTACCTCCTGGTGTTTTTGCTTTTGTTGTAGTTCCCCTCCCACACTAAATGGGGTTGACCTGTGTGATCAATGGGATACTGTGGAAATGGAAGTTCGCTACATTATTCACTCAGGTTGGGGTTGGGGAGGTAGCTGCATGTCATGAGAACACCCAGGCAGCTGACAATTTCCAACTATGCGATGCACAAGTTAGGCCCTAGAGTACATTAGGTATTACATTTTGTAAAAACTGAGGACCAGACCAAGTACCCTGCACCTCTACTAAAGGCATCAATTTATAGTAACAGGTGAATCAGACAGACACTAAAGGAAGAAGTAAAAATTCAGACTCCTGCTCTTTCCTACCAGCCACACGAGGTGTTTAGACCATTTCTGCCAAAGTAGAGGGCAATAAATAACACCCCAATTTACCTTTACCCATATTTTCGACTCCTTCCACTTTTGGGTCCTATTGAGTCAAGCTAAACAGAACCAATGGCCAGTCCATAGAATTGTGCTTTCCTAAAACGACTTCTGCACCTCTTACTATATTTTTATGCAGAACTCTTTCTCCATTACTAATCATGAGCAGAGGTCTTGTTTTGTGCCTTTTTGCATACATACCCAAAACATAGATAGAACCTGGACACATGGTAGCTGTTCAGTAAAAGATAGTTGGCATATATGCCACCATTTATGACCTCAATATTTTGGTTCATCGTCTTAGAATATTTCCTTCTTATACCCATATTTCTAAAATTCTTGCTTACTTCAAATGTCATCTCCAAGAAATCTTTCCTAATTTCTATCATCTACTACCCACAACTGTCACCCCAACCTCATACAAAATGCAAGTACCGAAATCACCACTTCTGAATCACCACAGATCTTTAAGCTATACTTCTCTCACTTTCTGGCATTATACTTCTTACCCACCTACACATTCCTATCGAACTGTGAACCAAAGCCCAGCATCTGAATCTCCCATAAGTCAGATCTTAATTGAATGAATAGAATTTGGGTTTAGGAGTCCCTGTCTTCTGAGAGTCTTCCTGGAATCTGCCTTCCTCTAATCTATTCTAATGTTCACAATGTATTAAACCATTTGTGTGTATACTTCCATTCATGTGTTCAAGACATTTGTTGAACTCAATTGGCAGGGAATGCACACATCTTTGGATTCTGCTGTTCATTCATTCATCTATTCCCCTCCAGATGCTATCATCAGCAAATTGAAGAGCCACCCAGAATTTTGTACACTATCAAAGATCTTTATTAATATTCTGCCAATTATATGGGCATTCTCAACGTAGAAATGCTTTTCAACTAATGTACAGTAAGACTAATGTTAGAAGAAACGAGGCACCAAGGCCTGCAAAAGCCAAAACACCTTCTTTGCTGTTGGCCAGACATTACCCTTTGAACTAAGTTAAAGTTCATGTTCTTGTTTACTTTATAGGTACCCAAATGTAATACTCAGCATCACCTGGGAGAATATTAGAAATGCAGACTTTCAAACAGTACAGCCACTTTAGAAGTTTAGCAGTTCCTCAAAATGTTAATGTTAACACATGACCTAGATCCATTGTACAACATTATGCTGATAACCAATACTGTGCTGTGCACTTAAAATTTTAAGAAGGTAGATCTCATGTTGTGTTCTTACCACAATTTTTTTAAAAGAGCTATAACAATTCTACTCTTAAGTATATTCATTATAGAAACAAAAACATGTCCACACAAAATCTTGTACACAAATGTTCATAGCAGCAGTATTCATAGTTAAAAGGTAAAAAACCCAAATGTCCATCAACTGATGAAGAAATAAAATGTGGCATGTTCATGCAATACTAAAAAATATTATTCAGCCATAAAAAGGAATGAAGTACCCAATACATGTTACATGAATGAACCCTGAAAATATTATATTAAGCCAGCTACAGGAATCCACACAATGTATGATTTCATTTATATGTTAATATCGACTAGGTAAATCTATAGAGTAAAAAAATAGATTCGTGGTTGCCAGAGACTTTGAGGATAGTGGTGGTGGTAATGAATGGGGGTGACTGTTTATGGGTACAGGGTTTTTCAGCAAGATGAAAATTTCCTGATTAAGAAAGTAGTGACAGTTGCATGCTTAAAAAAAAACCCCATCTAATTGTACACTTTTAAGTAGTGTATTTTATGTGAATTATATTTCAATAAAGCTTTTAAAAAAATAGATCGTTTTATTGATTTGAGAGAGAGGAAGGGAGAGGGAGATAGAAACATTAATGAGAATCATTGATTGGCTGTCTCCTGCATGTCCCACACTGGGGATTGAGCCCACAACCTGGGCATGTGCCCTGACTGGGAATCGAACCATGACTTCCTGGTTCATAGATGGATGCTCAACAACTGAGCCTGGCTGGCAATAAAATTTATTTTTTAAAAAGGAAATGCAGATTCTCAGGGTGACCCCAGACCTACTGAATGAAATCTGCATTTTAACAAAATCATCAGGTGATTCAGATACATTGAGAAGCACTGATCTGGAAGAAATATGGTCAAAATTGTTTCTCCCATTAATTTCATTATTCATAGAATACCTTGATTTCACCAGATTTTTCATCACAATTGCTTAAGATATACAATCAACCACTGTTCATATTGATTTTATAGCATCTGATTTTTCTTTTAAAAATTTGCAGTTTTAGTACTGGGTGGCACCTTCATTAAGCTTAAGAGCAAAGCCATGGCATGCATATAATATCCTATATAATAAAGGGCTAATATGCAAATTTTCCCCTCGACCTGGAGTTCGATCAGGGGGTGGGGGCGGCCAGCCAACCACCCGCGGCCCCTCCTCCTGGCCAGCCCCCATCAGGGCGGGCTGGCCGGACCCCACCCATGCACAAATTCGCGCACCGGGCCTCTAGTATGTATGTATATGTGTGTGTGTGTGTGTATACATATATATTTTTAACCCTCAATAGTATTAGATATATAATAGATGTTATTTTAATTAAACCAGTTTTGAAGGGGCAGCAATAACATATAGAAGATGAACAAAGAAGATACACAACCAGATGGGAAATGAGACCAACAAAACCACTCAATTCATAAAACAGTTTATTAAAGGCCAAATGGGTTTACAGTACATAACAGGATGGAGTGGCAGGAGCCTTAAACTACACATACAACAGGAATCAAATTACCTACCTGAGGTTCTCAGAGCAGGTTTTTTTTTACTTCTGTAGTCTTATCTATTTTTTTAAAGAATCCTAGAAAAACTTTCAGCAGTCATATTTTCTCATCATTTAGAAGATAAAGAAAATGTACACATTCCAAAAAGAAAGAGGGGTGAACCAAAGGCACAATAGGTTCTGAGTATGAAATATAACCAAGAAGCTCTGCTTCTGTTCTGGTTTTTTAATTTTTCTGTGCATGTACTGTGCTGGGGGTTAGGAGTGTGGAATGTGGGAGGGGAAGTCATGACACAAAATGACTGGCTTAGAGCCAGTGTGAGAAAGGGAATTTTTGATTCTCTAAAAAATTTATTATTACATCTTTACTCTTTCTGTGCTATTTAAACTTTCCTTTTTAAAAAGTAGGCAAATTTTATTGAGAATTTGGGATGTTTTATGGGTACTCAGCCAGGTACTACATATAAGTATCCAAACTAAGAGTGCAGGCTCTGTAATCAGCTTGTCTTGGTTCAAATACTGGTCCCTAGACCATAGTTGCACAAATCTAGGCAAGATAATTAGCTTCTTTGCCTCAATGACGTAAAACAAATGGGCTAGCACTTATCGGACAGTTATAAGGATTTTTTAAAAATGTGTGTAAAAGAGCTTACAACAGTAGCTGGCACATAGAAAGTGTTTTGTAATTGTCTCTCACACACAAGTACACATGCGCAGAGATCTTTGAAATAGAATGTCATATTCAGATTAACATGCTAATTCTCCATTTGTGATGGAGAAATGAAATAGCCTCGTTTTATTCCATTTTCATTCCCTCACCTAGAATCTCATCTGTATTGTATGCTAGTCCATCTTTGTATTCCAGGGTCTGGCACAATATTTATTACATCAGTATGTAATAAACATAAAACAACTTAATCCTATAACTTAAAAATTACCTATCAACCCAATCAAGGTGATATTGAGACCTATATATCTCATAATTTTACTCTTACTTGACTGTGTAGAATGCAAATGTAACCTGGCAGAAACTTTGAAGCTTTTTAAAAGTTTTTCTATGGATATAATGAGGGATAAAATTAAAACTCAACTAAAGTAATTTTTAACAAAGGAATTGAGCACAAACCAACAAAAATTGGTACTTCATACACTGCAATGAAGGTTCTGAATGCTTCTGAATAGAGGGAAAGCTCCATGTTGGTTGGAACTCCACAATATTGAAAACCACACCTAATGGGGGCAAGACTTTCTGAAGTGCAGAATAAACAAGCTGCCCACCATTACTAATATGGAACAATTCGTTTTAATATACATAATAGTCTTTCTTCAAAAAGGACATCTCACTTACCTGAAATTTCCTAAAAACATTAAAGACAGATGTAAGGCTTAGCTGGTAATTTCCATGAACTCAGTTCTTTTCCTCTGACTGTAGTGGAGTTGACACGACAAAGCAGGTTTAGGAATGCTAGAAATGAATTCCTACTTGCCCTTGCATTCTTCATATTCATTTTCCCCAATATTTCTGCAATGGTTGGCTTCCATTTCAGCATCAGTCACGAAATCTTGAAGGTCAGACACAGTAAACAGGGAAGGACATAAAATTAAGTGATATGGGTGTAGCTTTGAGTCTCATAACTTTAATAGGGATGAGTCATACCTTAAAGTATGTGGAAATTGCATGTTCTGTCCCTTAGTGAAATTTAGCTTAGTTATGGCTAAAGGTATTAGTTTGCTATAGCCTAAAATTTTGTTTGTTCCTTTAATAAATGTTGAGTGAAAAATAATGTAATTCACATAAAAGCCAGGCAGAAGTTGATAAATAAAATAAAGTATGAGTCTGCATCCTTGATTTATTTGCAGTATAGTGTGTAAAAGAAAAAACCATTCTAATAAAGGAAATACAATATAATGGCAAATTTTAAAAAGTGATTTTCTAATTTGTCAGTCAAATTTGAAATACATATTACTTAAATCAAGAAAAAAGGAAGTGAACTGATCTGACTAGCATTAGTACAAACTATAAATTAAAAGATAAGGCTTGCCCTGGCCAAATGGTTGGAGCATTGTCTCACACCAAAAAGGTTGCAGGTCTGATTCCTGGTCAGGGCACATACCTAGGTTTGGGTTTCAAACCCCAGTCAGGGCACATTCAGGAGGCAACCAATTGATGTTTCTCTCTCTAAAAACAAACAAACAAAAAAACACACAATAAAAATATATCCTTGGGTTAAAAAAAAAAATAGGGCTTATTCCATTCAATTGCTTTCTTATAGGAAATTAGCATTAAAATTAAGTTAGTAAGAGAGAAGAAAAATATGGATTCAGGTGAAATTAAGAACCAGGAAATGTCTTTATGCTTTGAAAAATCATACACTTAAAGCCAAAGTTTCCTACATTTCAAATAGTTAGCAAACAAAACTATTTGCTTCCTATAAATCATTAAATAGGTTTGCTGTGCTCAGACACTGACACTTCAACACCTTTTGACACCCAAATGTGATAGAAGCAGAGTACAACTTTGAGAATGGAAATGAAAGTAGCTAGATGAGGGGAACTCTGAGGCTGTGAAAATTTTCTTTTTAGGGGAATAGAAGAAAAAACCATCGGTATGCCATAAGAGTTTGAGCATTCTGACCATATTATCAAGCAATTATCTTTGTTGAATGGTCCTGGATTCCAAATGACACATTCTTCCTCAATGTACCCACTCCATCACTGGGCTCAGCAGTCCACACTGGAGACCATTTAAAAATGTACTCTTTGCAATAATCATTATCTATCTTAGCAGCTAGAAAGGCAAAACAAAAGTTAGCGTATAAAACTACCTTTAGGGACTAGGGAAGAATACTAATTTATGAATGATGAACTAAATGACTATACACAAGTTTTTAGAAAGTATAATGAACACACCCAGTCCTGAGGTGTTTTTAAACACACACACACACACACACACACACATACACACACACACACACCTCACCCTAGCTCAGTTGGTTAGAGCATCGTCCTGATACACCAAGATTGCAGGTTCGATCCCCAATCAGGGCACATACAAGAACCAACCAATGAATGCATAAATAAGTAGAACAGCAAATCAATGTTTCTCTCTCCCCATAACATCAATAAATTAAAAAAATTTTAAATCTCAAAATGTCGCCCTAACCGGTTTGGCTCAGTGGACAGAGCGTCGGCCTGCGGACTCAAGGGTCCCAGGTTCAAGTCTGGTCAAGGGCATGTACCTTGGTTGTGGGTACATACCCAGTAGGGAGTGTGCAGGAGGCAGCTGATCGATGTTTCTCTCTCGTCAATGTTTCTAACTCTCTATCCCTCTCCCTTCCTCTTTGTAAAAAATCAATAAAATATATATTTTTTTAAAATCTCAAAATGTCTGTTTTTCAAAGTATGGTCAAAGTACCCTCTTTCCTCTCCAAAACTTATATTTTTTGGATTGACAGACATTCCATAAGTGTAAGGAATACAAAATAAAATTAGGTGTTCAGTAAAGAGGAAGGAGAGGCAGTGACCCTACTTATACAGCCCAAATAAATAACATTGAGCTAGATATGCCTTCCATTCCAGAAAAATCCATGGATGAAAATCAGACAAAGCAACTGCTCCTAATTCGATTCTAATAGCAAAAGGTAAAAGGGACTTATGTTCCCTACTCTTTACTTTATAAAGAAAATCAAAGCAAAATTCAGTTTAAGAAAGAAATGGAATTACTTTTTAGGATGACCTGGAAAAACAAAAAAAACAAAACACCACCACACCTGAGAAATTAAGTAAACTGAGATTGAGAACAAGCTGTGTGAATATTGTGCTCAGTGCTTTAGTTTGCAGTAAAAAGAAAAAAAAAACATTGAAAGGGAAGAAAACATGTTTAATTAAGTTTCTTTTCAAACCAAGACACTGCTTAAAGCTAATCAATGTAGCAAGAGCACTTGTGTTAAACTGGTATCTGTAAATCAGGCAAAAATAAAATAGTTTGTCATTGAGTTGATATGCATTATGGATTAGATTTGCTAAACTGAGACAGGAGTTTCCAACAACAGACTTTTGCCAACAGATATCCCGGTTCTTAGCATTTTGTTGTTTTAACAGCCAACAATTCTTAAGTTTCAAGGTTTGTATTTTGAAACTGATCGTTCTCCAGTCTTGTTATGAATTTTCATGGTAAATCTTACCTTCAAGGTCAGTTGTGACTCTTGTACTTTTAATGTTGGTACTTCAAATCCTGTCATCTAATCTAATCTAATCTAATCTAATCTAATCACAGCTTCACTGCTATCTCAACTGCCCCTATGGGCTCAAAGTGGATGGGGGGAGGGGGGCGTAGCGACGAAATTCTGAAAAATGTAATCATTATACCTGTTCTATTATACCAGTTGAAGAGACTAACCTCATGATCTGGAGAATTATTTTTTGCTTCTCTTTATACCTGGTTTATAAAGTTGACCACTGAAAATGAGAAAAAGCGAAGGTCCTAGAGCTAGTTCTCATAGCTATTTTCATCATTCATTTGAAGTAAACTTCAAGAGTATCAGCTATCCCATATATAATCTCTCATTCCAAAGTTAAATTACTTTGAGCTATTCATGTGTTCTTTCATGGTGTAAAAATAATCAAGGACAACATAATAGTGATATTCCTCTGGCCTACAACAAATTCAGGTACATTTTAAAGTATTTGCAAGGTTTTCTAAAATATAATTTCAAATGTATAAAGTGAGTGTCACATTATTTAAACCCAATATTCAGGGTCCCTGACTGAGGTGGGCTCAATAACCCACCTTTCAAAAAAAAAAAAAATTCACACTTGACTCACATTTTGAGTGCAGCCCCTGGCTTTGTCCCAATACTTCTGCTCAGTTCTGAACTTAGGGACAAAGCCAAAAGAAAACCTGAACCTGTAGGCCAAGCCTTAACACTGAGGCAAAATAGTCACCAACTTCAAAGAGATTGCAATCTCTCCCAATTTGGTGATACTGTGGACATAGTAGTAAAGGGTCAGATGTAAACTCTGTTCACAAAATTGAGATTTCTGCAGCCTCAGCTCATGCTAATGCAGTGGTTCTCAACCTGTGGGTCGCGACCCCTTTGGCGGTCGAACGACCCTTTCACAGGGGTCGCCTAAGACCATCTGCATATCAGATATTTACATTACGATTCATAACAGTAGCAACATTACAGTTATGAAGTAACAAAAATAATTTTATGGTCGGGTCACAACATGAGGAACTGTATTTAAAGGGCCAGAAGGTTGAGAACCACTGTGCTAATGCATTTAAAAGATTATAATAAAGTGTTAGGAGTATTTTAGTTGTGAAATGTGTATCAGGAGAATAAGGAGCCAGAAAAAAAATCTTGAGTATATAATTCCAATTTTTTTTTTTAACATATACTTTCATGATAACCTAAAAGCCATTCAAATGCCCGTCATGAAGCCTTATCCTTTCCATTGGCTGAAGATGGTGGTGATAAGATTCATTTTTATTTATAGATTTTTTTTCTTTTGAAGATGCTCTTGCCCTCAGACTGAATGCCATTTCTGCCACCTGGATACAGAGCATCTGCTGCAAATTTGCACCTCCTTCCAGGCTGGCTTCCCATTCTTCTCCAACTTCATGCTAAAAAATGAAACGCTTATTTCATGTTAGTTGTAACTGAGCCACACAGGAAACAAATCACACCGCAAATTACTTCTTTACATCACCTCCTGCCTCCCTAATGCCGACCCCACTAAATTCCCTGCAACCTCTTCTCTATTTTCTTTCTTTTTTTTTTTTTTGAGAAAAGTACCTTCCCTGTGTAATTCTCTTCTCCCAATATTTGTGAGCTTTCCCTGCTCATATATATGATTTTAGAGGGGGAGAAAGGGAGAGGAATAAAAACATCAATGAGAAAGACACATTGATCAGCTGCCTCCTGTACACCCCCCACTGGGATCGAGCCTGCAACCTGGGCATGTGCCCTAAAGAGAATCAAATCGGGGACCTCTTGGTTCATGGGTTATTACTCAACCACTGAGCAACACCAACCTGGCCGGCTCACTTCCTTAGGAAAAGACATTGAGCAAAGCTCCTGGAAATTTTTTGGGGAAAAATCAGTATCTAGAGGCAGATCTGCAGTAAAAGTAAATATTACTTTTCATATAAATGATCATCTAAAGCAGCGGTTCTCAACCTGTGGGTCGCGACCCCTTTGGGGGTCGAATGACCCTTTCACAGGGGTCGCCTAAGTCCATCGGAAAACACATACGAGTATATAACAACATATTGTTTGTGTGATTAATCACTATGCTTTAATTATGTTCAATCTGTAACAATGAAAATACATCCTGCATATCAGATATTTACATTACGATTCATAACAGTAGCAAAATTACAGTTATGAAGTAGCAACGAAAATAATTTTATGGTTGGGGGTCACCACAACATGAGGAACTGTATTAAAGGGTCGCGGCATTAGGAAGGTTGAGAACCACTGATCTAAAGGGTCTTATTAGAGAGGCTGCAAACAGTTTATTTGATTAGCATCCTCTTCCTTACCTTCTTGCCTTTGGTTCCAAGAGTGAACCTTAGAAGCCATGGTCACTGGCAGATTGTGAGGGACAATGAATGGAGTTTACTTTTGAGAAGGTGACTCCCCCTTCCTCTTAGGTAGATGTGGCACAGTAACGAGAGCTGCTGTGGTTTCATGAGCCAAAGGAGATAAACTTCTAACCCAACATCAAAGAAAAAATATATCCCAAATGTACCATGAGATTTTTTTCATTATTAAATTATTCAGTGGATTAATGGTTCTACCTGATACCTTGGGTAAATTACCAATCTGATCTTGGCTAAATTAGTTTACTACAAAGGAGACGTAAAAGTAGAATTTTTAAAAATATATTCTTTTTCTACATTGCCATCAGAGCCCGTTTTTAAAGATTGACTATCAAAACAAAGTAAAAAGAGAGAACATATATTATGTATATGCAGAAACTTGTGTTCTCACTCACGCTGCAGAAAAGAACATAGTCTTTTTCAGTCATTCACTACCAAGTTCTACTCCAAGTAAATGAAGTTTAAGCAAACTTTAGCTCCAAGTAAAAAAAACACTGCAAAATCTAGTTTGCAGAGAATGTTTGTTTGACAGAAAAATTAGTGTTAACATTTTTGATGTCACTAAATTAACTTTAAAAATTAAAAATGAGTGGCATATCTTGCTTCTCTATTAAAATGAAGACTTTTTAAAGCAACTTTATGAAGCAAATAAAGGAATACATCACCTCCAAGGTTTTCTGGTCTTCTACAGCTTCTAGTCATAGAAAAGAATTTATAAGGACATGCAATACTTAACTTGGCACACCAAGCTCAGATACGTGGCAGACTCAGATATGTGATAGACATGATATGGGGTTTATATCCAATGAGGGTGAGAAAACATTTGGGACAAAGCAGTAGTAAGGCCTGATTCTGATAAATGTAAAATGTATTTTAGCCCTGGCCAGTGGTTCAGTTGGTTGGGCATCATCCTGTACACCAAAAGGCTGCCAGTTTGGTTCCCAGTTGTGGGCTCAATCACCAGTAGAGGGCGTATAGGAGGCAGCCAATCAATGTTTCCTATCACATCGATGTTTCTCTCCCTCTCCTTTCCTCTAAAATAAAAAATATCAATAAAAATATTTTAAAATAAATCAATTTTAAATAAGTAAAGTGTGCTTTAGGTTAGTATTTGCAATTCACTTTACAATTAAGTAATTCAAATCCTACATAAAATTTCACACAGAAGGAAAATACTTATAAGTCCTCAGTATTTCCTAAAACAATAACATAATAAAACCACCTTTTTTGACTTTAAGGATTAAGAGACTTAATGCTATGCTTATAAACTTAAATAGAAGCAAAATATTCATAATTGTTTTGGCAAAACCTATACCACTTAATTTGTTTTGTAAATAATTTTCAGAGTGAATATGGCAAGTATGCAACTAAAGAGATTTGATAAACTTAATGTTAGAAAATGTTTCATATTATATTTTTTTACCTATATCCTTCTTCAAGTCTGAATACTCCAATATATGCTAGTGAGAAAAAAAAATCAAAATTAGCATTAGCACAAGGGTTTTTAGTTAATACTACAAATAGAACCATCAGGAAAAAAGGCCAGAATAAAAAACCTCAAAAATGTGACTGAATGAGAAACCCTTGAGACATACAAAACCAAACCGTATTACTTACCAAACCTCTACACCATCTCCTAATAAATATCCAGAAAAAAAAATGTGGGAGATCTAAAATGTATCATAAATGAGCAGAGACAGAACACTTTAATAGCCCTCTGCCTTACTGATGTAATTCAAAATCAAATTTTGACATGATATATATAGGTCAATGAAGTATAATTATTTTGACATCTTTTATAAAATTTCTAAACTGATGACTAAATCTCCCGTTTTCTGCTCCTAAGGATAGGAAAATCCTTTAAAAAGGAAGAGTCCAGCTCAGGCCAGTGTTCTCGGTAGTTAGTGTTGGCCCTTACCATTGAGGGCCAACACTAAGGAAAGGCTGGGGATTAGATTCCTGGCTCCATGCCCCAGGTCGGAGTGCATACAGGAGGCAACCAGTTGATGTGTCTCTCTCACATTGATGTTTCTCTCTCTCTGAGAAGCAATGGGAAAAATATCCTCAGATGAGGGTTAACAAAACAACAACAAAGGAATAGTAAAAAAAACGAAAAACAAAAAGACAAGAAAGAAACACACAAAAAAGTATGGGAGGAGAAATTCAACACATAATGTGGCATAGCGGGAGGTTGAGGGAAGAGGGAAAACACAAAAACAAAAACAAAACAAAAATCTCTTTTCTACAATACTCGGGCTCTATTTTTTAATAGAAGGATTTATAAAGCATTCCTGCATCTGTCTCTTCATCTATACAATGAAGTTGTAGCATTTTAAACAGCACTCGACATAGTAAACGCTTAACAAATGCTATAAGCATTAAACACAGAGCATATATTGAGTTAAATATTTTTTATTGGCTATTATTTTTACTTTTGCAAGGGCAAAAGCAGGGATCTTTCTCAAGGGCAAGCTGAATGGCTGAAATTTGAGTCCAGATTACGACATTACATCTAATGATACTTAACTTTCAGAACAGCTTAAGGTAAATTCTTTGAAATGCTGTCTTTACATAGAAGTAACTGACCCAAATGTAAGTTGGTACTTCTCTGCATGCCTAGAATATTACTTTTTTTTGGTTAATCTTCACCAGAGGATATTTTTCCCCATTGGAAGGGAGGCAGAGAGAGAAAAAAACAAAACATCAATGTGAGAGACGCATCTACTGGTTGCCTATGGCATGTGCCCAGACTACAGGTGGAGAGCGAACTGCAACCTAGGTAGGTGCACTTGACCAGAAATCAAACCCACTAACCCTTGATTGTGCAGGCCAATGCTCTAACCACTGACTGATGCTGGCCAGGGCAGAAATATTACTATTAATATTAGAAAGATATGGAAAGCAGTATGTATGCCATTATATACAGGGAGGGACAAAAGTAGGTTTACAGTTGTTTGAATGGAAACTAATACAAGAATGCAAGAATGAATTCTGTGTTTTGCATACACACAACTGTAAACCTACTTTTGTACCACCCTGTATAAAGTGCATCTGCATGCTAAATGATGTGTGACTCGAGTTTGCTGTACAAAATGGCCAGGTTAGCTCTGGCTGCTGTGGCTCAGATGGTTGGAGTATCGTCCTGTTGCACCAGAAGGCTGCTGGTTGTATTCCCGGTCAAGGCACATGCCTAGGTTATGGGTTTGATCCCATTTGGGAGGCAACCAATTGGTTTCTCATAGCAATGTTTCTTTCTCTCTCTTTCCCCATTCCTTCTCTCTAAAATCAATAAAAACATTTTAAAAAGTGACCAGGTTATGCTTAACAAGTATAAAACCAACTTCTTTTATCCCTTTCACCCACAAAACTAAAGCTTTTATATATCTAAAGAAGCAAACATAACCAAAAAATGTGAAAAATAGTCTATGATGCTAAGAGCAGAGCAATAGAAGCATACAATAGCAAATTATATATACAAATTTAAGCCTTATATTCTAAAATCAACCTTTTGTTCTTTTTAGCTTGTAACCCAGAATTCCCCTTAAGAAAATGCTTTGACTCTAGCTCAAAAAGCTAAATATGTATTCCTAGATAAGGATAAAAATGGAGAAAAGTAGTTAGTTCTAATATCTGTTTTATTACAAACTAGTTGTACAACCTTGGCTGTCACTCAACCTTTCTGGGTCTGTTTTTCCTTTGGTAAAATAGGATTTCTACTACTTAAGTGGTTACTATGAATATTAAAGAATATAAAACACCTAGCTTCATGTGGCTGGCACACAGTAGAAGCTCAATACATGGGGGATTGGACTACATCAAGTCAAGTCAAGCCTTTTGCCCTGGCCAGTGTGGCTCAGTTGGCTGGGAATCATCCTGTACACTGAAAGGTTGTCAGTTCAATTCCAGGTTTCGGGATCAATCCTGGGTAGGGGGCATGTAGTATGAGGCAGCCAACTGATGTTTCTCTCTCTCTCCCCCTAAAAAATCAATTTAAAAATATGTATCAAGAAGCCTTTCTTTTGTATTTTAACTTCCCCTGGAAGAGAAAGCTAGAACACAGAATTCATAAGGCAGCAGGTCTAACAGGCTCTGACTAAGGGAGTTTACCATCATAATTACAGTAAAAGAACTTTTGAAACAATTTCACCCACAGTATGAATTGGACTTTCATATCAGTAACATAGACAGACATACACCACACAAACATTATAGTGGTACCTTTGTTTTCAAAAATAGGACAGCATGTATCCACCTGTGTAATTTTTAGGCCAGAACTGGCCAAGTAGGTTGTTTTTTTCTGTTTAGTTTGTATACTCTCATTAAGTGGGCTTTTGACAACTGTGAAACAAGAGATTGCTCTGCAACAGTCCAAAGCAGAGAATCTTCTCAAGTTCCCTTTGTGTCACTAGCTGCAGCCTCAAAACCTGACTACAAACTCTCATATCCAAATGAGTAATTCTGACCCTCCTGCATTTTCTACTTACAGATTTTATTAGCCACAGCACCTGAATATGGTTCAGTACAATTTTGTGTCAAACTGCCACTTAAGTAATTCCAAACACTCCTTGAGGTGGGTCACTGATTAAAGTCTAGAAATCATTTTATACATAGCAATTTTACCATGCATACATTCCTGTTATTTCATGATGTCACATTCCAATCATGTCTATTAGGAAAATGGACTAATCTTCCAAAGTAACAGCTAGGAAGTAATGGGTTAAAGCAAGGTGAATAAAGGCAGTATAACTTTCCAAAGCCTCACAATTAAGGTTTAAATACAATCACAGTCAGATTGGGAAAAGAAAGAAAAGGTGTGGAAGATACCAGGCAAGTATATGAAATCTCAAATTTCAAGAATCTAGATTTGACATTAAGATGTAATAAGAACGTTGGTGTCTGTGTGATAATTATTATAGCAATTGTATAGGACAAATATAAAAGAGATTAGGTAGGAAAATTGGAAGAGAGTTTTAATAATCTAAGAGTTGACTTGTAAGGCATACAGCAACATTTCCTAACCTGTACATCTTGGATTGGGAGACACATCAAGTTAATTTCAGTACCTAGAACATCATCTAGAATAAAGGTGGCTAAAACTGTCTAAATCTGAATGTTAATGCTGTTGTAATAAGATATAATTCACTTAAAAAGTATTGCTGAATTTCTAACATCTTTTAATGTAAGTTTTTCAATCAATTTAAGTACTAAAAGTTCAGCAGTTTTATACTGGTTCCAAGTCATTCATTAAGATTAGGAATTGCCACCCTAAAATAGATTAATGACTAGAGAAATTAAGGAGGAAACGACATAGAAAAAAATCGTATGACTTAATTAACAGAAAATCCAACAGAAATACTAAGACTGCAACCTGTAGGATTAAGAGATGCTCCCAAAACACCTAATTTTTTCATAGCTATGTCTATAAGGTTTTGTTCCCTTTGCCAGACGTTCCCGCTATTTCTCCCCAGTGCCAGAAATAGATGTATGCACTAAACCTTTGTTAAATGAACACATGCTGGTAACTGATTTTTAATATTATTAAGTTTCATGTGATCTGGAGGCCCATAAAATTAGAGCAAAATACTAGAGTCAGAAATATGATTTGGGAGGATATAAAACCCAGTAACCCTAATAGTGGTTGAAATTCCTAGAGGGATAAAAGACTTGGGAAAGGGGTGTCACAGGGGACTAGGAAATACAGAATTGTAAATCAAACAGAGCCAGAGAAGCTAGAAGTTTTGAAGGTTTACTCAATTGTGTCAAAAATAACAAAAAGATCAAGAACATCAGGAGAAAAAAGGCAATCAAATGACTTGAAGATCATTGCAACCACTAGCATACTGAACAACAATTAAAATGCTTTCCAATTAAGAATCTTCTAGGCAAAACAGCTAGATGGAACCCCAAAGCTACTGAGGACATCTTGGTTTGGAATGCTGAAATTGGTCTTGGTGCTGAGTATAACCAGAGCCGGCCTGACTTTGATTAATACCTTCCAGGCCACTAAGGCAGGCCCAGTTCTGATATTGTTCAACTGTTCATTCACCAACTGTGTGTATGTGTGTGTGCACACAGAGTTAACAGGCAATCAGTATGCCATTCAAGTTTGCTTATGCATACTATGTTTCTTTCTCCAGGAATTCAAGTTGAGTGAAAAACTCTCAGGAAATACTAATAAGTTCTGGTTCTGCTCTATCTTTATTCTATGACCCTAGCCTATGTAAAACATGTGAGTAATGAAATAAGATAGAAACAGCAACACTCCACTTCTAAAACATATACAAAGATAATAAAGAGTAATCATAAAAGTGTAAAAAAGAGATAAATCAACACTACACAAAGCTAGGGGTATATATGCATCCAGCATATTTCAAGACCTTCCATTAGCTACTTCAAAGACATAAAACAAAGCCAGTGAAGGTACAAAACAAGGCAGCTAAGAAGTATTTACAAAAATGAAATGGTTTTTACCTTTAAAGAGTAAGAACTCCAATCTGGAAAGAAAATTAGACAATAAAACTGAATTCCGTGTAAAATCATAATGGTTGCAGGTAAACTACCACAGCCTGGCTCCATTTTATTAAGTCATTTAAAAGAAATCCTGAAACACACTAACTAGATGTTTTAAGACCAGTAAAAGGAAATCTCAAATCACAACATGCAAACTTGTGACAAATACCACAAGTACAAAAAAAGAGTAATTTGAAGAAGTGTAAACAGGTTTAAGAAGGGCATTGTTCATTTAACAGAGGCTACACTGATAGCACATTTCTATACAAAAGGGAAGTCTAAGCTATTCAGAGGCTATCATTAATCTTCCTATTACAAAACGATCCTTCTGCTCTTATTTCTCTAAAACTAGTTCTTAGCCCCACCAATAGTTGTAAGCTCGGAAACTACTAGTCTAACCAAACAGTTAGTAATAAACCAGTTATCCAGTATTTCAAAGATGCCTAATGTCATGTACCTGATAAGACGGCATAGAGCAAGTAAAATCCAGAAGGCAGTAGAGAGGTGGCTAAATATGAGCTCTGGTATCACACCCACCCAGGTTTAATACCAGATTTGCCACTTCTAGTTAGGAGGCCTTGAACCAAAGTATCTGTATCTTGGTTTCCACATTTGCATGTATTCCACGGAGTTAGTAAATACGTTTAAATACCTTAAGGCAATGACATCCCATTGGAAATACTATTAGTTCTCCCATCAAATTAGACTGAAATTAAAACCAGTTCAACATGTTAACCTCAGTTCTTCTCTTGCTGACCAAAAGTTCCAACTGGCAGTTATAGGCCTTCAAACTTTTCTTTAGGAAAGCAGACTGCCAGGTGCAGCACCTCATTTGGATGTGCCTGGTCTTGGAAGCTTGACTACTCTACATTCTCCTACAAATGGACCCTGAGAGCTTGTTTGGAGGTTCTAGCAGAGGAGCGCAGCTACTCGTATACTCTTGATTGAAGACCTATCCTCTGGAGGAAGGTTGTCCTCTTTGACTGAGGGTGCAGCTTTGGGAGAGAGGCATCCGGATTGGTAAGGGGACACCCGCCTAGCCAGCCGGATCAGTCAAATCAACCCTGGCGATCAATGGGGTGACAGATGCTGCAGCTCGATGGCCCTCACATCTTAAAACTTTTTAAAAAAGAAAATGTTCATGGATATAAAACAATACAAATGAAGGCATGAAAGGCTAGCCACTTGGTTAAAACATGTATTTTTTTAAAAATATATTTTGATTTTTTTACAGAGAGGAAGGGAGAGGGATAGAGAGTTAGAAACATCGATGAGAGAGAAACATCAATCAGCTGCCTCCTGCACACCCCCTACTGGGGAGGTGCCCGCAACCAAGGTACATGCCCTTGACTGGAATCGAACCTGGGACCTTTCAGTCCGCAGGCCGACGCTCTATCCACAGAGCCAAACTGGTTACGGCAAAACATGTATTCTTGTGAGACACGTAGTCCTGGGATTTGTGGGGTTTTTTTTGAAGAGCTATTGCCATCCATCTTTCCTTTCTAAATTATACCAGCAGTTTACTCCTATCAAAAATATTAACGTCCTATGACAATGCTGACAAAAAATGTAATATCAGACACTAACCAGTTTTGTAAGACATAATGGAAAATGAAATGGCTTGGACTCATAAGAAATTTTTATGAGGTATAGGGAATGGAGAAAAAAGTTATGTTTAGTAAATCTATTCCATTTGAATAAAGCAACATGTGTATGTCAGGGAGGGAAAAAATGTTTTAAAAAACTGCTCATTAATCCAACCTTACCTGGGGGTTTCTCAGTAAAGGCTTAAAGTTTTCAGTAATGAAAAAATAGACAAAAATATAAGGAAACCTATCTTGACATTTGTTCTTTTAGATGCATAGTCACTCAACCTTCATTTTTTTAAATATTTTCTTTAACTTAAATTTGAACTGCGTGAAAATTATCAAAATCAAGATATATATACATATATACCCATCCAGTGTACACTAAACTTAATTTTAGTTAGTTAAGAAAATAATAGAGTTTATATTTTATAAACTCGTTTGCTCTCTAGAAGTAATCTAAATCATACATATTAGTCATGTATTCTGATTATAACTGAGTATTTTATTAGGAGCCAGAACACTTTTCAAACGCCCAATGGTGTTTCTAGAAGTTGGTTTTGATGCTTATCATTACTATTTATAAATCTTTAAGGATAATGATCATAATTTACTAATTGTGTATTTCTAACTCCTGAAACATAAATCACTCCATGGTTGTGAAATTAAGAAATGACATATAAATCCTTGGTGTTAGGTATGGACTAAATGTAACCTTTCCAATAAGTAGCTGGCTTTTAGCTATCTAAATTTGGTTAATGATGTACAAGATCAATCATTTTAATGATATTCCTTCCTAAGTATTAACAGGTTGATCAAGATATTATTGTACTTTCTGAAAAGAAACAAAGTTAACTGCTTTTTTAAAAAATATGTTTTATTGATTTTCTACAGAGAGGAAGGGAGAGGGATAGAGAGTTAGAAACATCGATGAGAGAGAAACATTGATCAGCTGCCTCCTGCACGCCCCCCCCCCGGGGGGGGGATGTGCCCGCAACCAAGGTACGTGCCCTTGACCGGAATCGAACCTGGGACCCTTGAGTCCACAGGCCGACACTCTATCCACTGAGCCAAACCAGTTCTGGCAGTTAACTGCTTTTATAACACTTCTCAAGGACAAAACCCAGGATGGGAGTTTTCGGTAATTCCTACTATCATACTGAAAGCTCACACTGGACAAATAAACTAGCAACTGTCATAAACATTTATCATTGCTTTTCCAAATTACAATATAAATACTAAAACTGCTATACAAATGTTGTTTAAAAGAGCAATAGTGACTTTTTAGGAAGTATTGGCTAGTCATATTAATGTAATATTTCACATCATTAATAATCTCCAATTAGGTCACGGTTTGATTCCCGCTAAGGGCACATGCCTGGGTTTCGGGCTCAATCCCCAGTAGGGGTCACACAAGAGGCAGCTGATCAATGATTTTCTCTCATCACTGATGTTTCTATTTCTCTCTCCTTTACTCTCTGAAATAAATAAAAGTATATTTTTAGCCTGGCCAGCGTGATTGAGCGTCAACCTATGAACCATGAGGTCAAGGTTCAATTCCCGGTCATGGCACATGCCGGGACTGTGGGCTTGATCCCCAGTGTGGGGCGTGTGGGAGGCAGCTAATCGATGATTCTGTCTCATCATTGATGTTTCTCTCTCTTTCTCCCTCTCCTTTCCTCTCTGAAACCAATAAAAATATATTTTAAAATATGTGGTTTTCTTAAAAAATAATCTCTATCTGGCAAACATTTAGTCGACACAGAACAAAACCAACCTTGTGAAAAGTTTATTAAGGAGATAGCCTAGTTTTCTTAGAGCCAGACTAACTGATCAGTTATAGAACCAAAGAAATGACTTGAGAGCTTAGGCATGGTAAATAGTAAGCCTTCAGCTTCTCCCTAATATGTGTCACATTATTGTCACAGTGACCTTAAATTCAGAACTGGTGAGTAATGAGAATTCCTGATTCTACTTTGAAATGCCCACTATTGTAAGCAATGGACCAAATTACACAGAATTCTAGAAGCAAGATATTACAATCCTTAAGAATAGGCTTTTAACAAAAATACTGATATTTGTTGACATATACTTTTTACTGTACAGCTCAATTTTTATGAAATAGAGCAGAAAATACCTTGAGTAATCTAAAGCATTATTTTATTTTTAAAGAATGTCTCAAGACCACCTTTCTTTCTGTCTCAGGGAAAATAACACTTTCTCTAAGAGTGCATAAGGAGAGTGGGTTCTTCATACGCCCAAGTTTATGGCTAAACATAATGGCTTCTTTATGTGTAATTCTGCATCTTGCGCGCGCGTGCGCACACACACGCACACTCACTCAGGTCTGATAAGTGAAACTCTTCTACTATATCCTTGAAACATGTAGAAGAGCTGAAATCAAATATTAAATGATAGAGAAGGCTTAACAAACCAACACCTTAAAAAATGCTTCAACACTAATATAGACAGAACTCAGAAATGAAGATAAATTTGAGTTTTGTGAATAAAATATGTGGAATTAAAATTTTTAAATTTTTAAGTCATTTGGAACGTGGCACCCCTTTCCAAATCAAGTATAGGCTTACTTGGTATATTAAAAAAAAGGCTGTCTTAAGAGACCAAAATTCAATATTTGGGCCTACATTTTTATAAACGAACAATGAAAGAAAAACAAATGACAATTGAACTATCAATGTAACACACAAAAAAACACTTTAATTTAGAACAAAACTATTCTACTCTAAATTCAAATTAGGTTGGCTTTATTTCAGGCATAACAAAGAGCTTTAAAGTAAACATAAAATTTAACATTTAATTCTAACCTCGTATTAATTAGGCCTATTTCTAATCCAATAATTGAGAGTGTACATATACTTGAGGCAGAACAGGTTTTAAAGTCTGGTTTTGCCACTTTATAGATATTATATAACAAATGACTTAACTCAATTTCTGAGTTCTTCATATGTAAAATAGGGACAATACCACCTACCTTACAGGATTGATGATTACACAATACACAGAATGTAAAGCAGTTCCTTATCACAGTGCCTGGTACAGAGGACTCACAGCATAGTTAGTATATGTATTAACCTACCATTGGCAAACAGTAGAGCATATGTTTTCCATACTTCATCTATATTTTTATTTTTCAAATTTAAAGTTTTAGAATGGGAAATCAGATGGTTTATCAGTTATCAGGGACTACCTTCTAGCTCTTTTATATAAAAATGGATATACCTGCTATTTCTATTCTTCAATACTTCCCATCTTTTTATCTTTGTTATTTTTAAGTTATTTAATGATATTCTTCCTTAATGTGCTCTAATTAATGAATATTAACTTTTTTTGCAAAGAGATTTCAAAAAAACAAACAAAAAAACCCCACATGGGTATTTTTAGTAACCTACTAACTTTTTGAGCTTGCAGTAGCTATTTTTATCTTTTATGACTTTTGTTGTAATTTGTTTTCTGATCCAATGCCTAAGTAAACATGCCGTGACGTTTCCTCAGTGACCTGAATTTGGGCTTTTTCCTTCCTACTGTTATTTTCCACCAATTCCCTAAAACTGTTAAAGCCTGTTTTTCTAAATTTCATTTTCTTGCAGATTATGCTCCTACCCTTTCCTTGGGATCCTAAACACTAGTAACCTTTGAGGTGGCCTTTACCAAAATTTTAAAAACCTTCATCTAGATCCGACTACCTTGATCTGTACCTTTTCTACTAAGGTCTACTTTCTGAAATTCCCCCCAAACGTGAAATAATCAACCTATAACCTAGTCATGAACATTGCTATCACTAGGAGCTTGTGGGAAATGCAGGCTCTTGCCTCACCTCAAATTATTTGAATCAGAATCTTTTCTTTAAAACAGAATCTCCCAGAAGTTATTTCAAAATTATTTTGATAAATGCAATATAGATGGTCTCATTTAGATCCCCCCACCCCTATTTTGGAAAGTCAAATAGAAATGACATTACAACTAACAAACATAATACCTATATTACTCTTCATGATTTAAAAAGTTCAATAACAATACTTATTGTTGGTTGTAGATCAAATTGTACATAACTTATAGTCAAATACGATTAATCTGGTAAGGTTCTACTTCTTAACAGGAAGCATGAAAAGTTTCAGTATGACAAGACAATATTAACCATGTAGTTAAATAAAAAACTGTTCTTGCCCTGGCCAATTTGGAATGTGGACCAAGGGTCAGGGGTTCGCTTATCAGTAAAGGGCACATACCTCGGTTGCAGGTTCGATCCCGGCCTGGGTTGAGAGTATCCGGGAGGCAACCAGTCCATGTGTAGACACATTGATGTTTCTCTCCACCCCCCACCCCAGCTCCGCCCCACCCCTTCCACTCTCTCTAAAGATCAATGGAAAAAATATCCTCAGGTGAAGATTAAAGAAACAAACAAAAAAAAAAAACCCCAACTCTTCTTGTTTATATTAGTTTTTTAAGAAAATGTCTATACATGATCATGATTTCAGTAATAAATTTCAAGTCTAAATGAATAGAAATGTGATTTTCATAGCTATAGGCAAAAGATATTCCCTTATGTGAATATAATGCACCTCACAGGAAAATACCTAGTAAAATCTTACTTCTAAAAATTAACTAAGTAAATTCAGGGCTTTAGGTAGAGCAAAAACACACCAATAGAGCCCAAGTTTAAAATCTTTGTCAGAAGCAAGCCCCCTTTATTTTTGGAAAAAATACACCACAAATCTGTGAGCTGCTCCATCTCCAGCTCTACCAACACCTAAAGATGCCCAAGTTTAGATTTCTGTTAGAATATTCCTTCCTGTCTCAGTGAGTGACCTTTGATTTGGGGACAACAGGAAAATAACAAAAACAGTAAACTCTTTCTGGAAAATACTGGCCTATGCAAGTATTTTGTCTACTCTTATTTTAAAACAATAATCACTTTTTCTTCTCCATAGCTCTCTTTTATTTAACAGTCTTCATTCAAAAAAACAAGTAGACTATGTTATTACCCCTTGTGAAGAGTTCCTTTAATTTGCTTATAAGTCATTAGGTTCCTATCACTTTCCTCCTTAATCTTTGTTGTTATTTGGTACAGTCTGCAAAGAAATGAGCACATTACTTCAAGTAGATTTCCATTCTAAATTGCAGGACTTCTACTCTTTAGACTCTAAAGTTTAGAGTAAGCAGTGGTCGGCAAACTGCGGCTCGCAAGCCACATGCGGCTCTTTGGCCCCTTGAGTGTGGCTCTTCCACAAAATACCGATTTCTGCGCACGGGCCACGAAGTTTCAATCTCACTGTATGTGCGCGGCCGCACGTGGTATTTTGTGGAAGAGCCACACTCAAGGGGCCAAAGAGCCACATGTGGCTTGCGAGCCGCGGTTTGCTGACCACGGGACTAAAGGAACTAAGAACACCCCAAGGAAAAGAAGTAAAAACAAAAGCTTCTGTATTAGATCTATCTTCAGGAGAATGGGAATCAGAATGAAAAGAGAAACCTTCATAAAATTTACTGTAAGAAACAAAGAGGGGGCTCTCTCTATATGGTACTTCTTATACATTGAAGTTATTACCTGCCTAGTGCATTCAAACACAGCCTTCCTCAAATATTCCTTTATCACCTCCTTCACTTGCTGGCATGTCATGTCAATTGGTCAAGAACACTGGGGCAATAAAATGGTTACTGAAAGCATCATACAAATGTTTCCCTCTGCCCACCTCTGTATGTTTTCTATGATCATTTCTAATGTGGAAATGCCACAGTTTCATCAGAAAAATGTTATTGGCAGCCTGCCATGCCAAAGCCAACATCCCTATCGGTAGACCCAGCTCTAAACTCTAATAAAGCTATTTCCTGACACTTTAATAAACCCCCTTGATGTCAGTCCTTTTAGTCCTATTTCTTTACTGCCTTTCATGGAACAGGTGCCCAAATGAGTACTAAATCTGAAGATAGGAAATCCATTTGACTTCAAATGTCTCAATTACAGAACTACTGAATATGATTTGTATAATGGAACCCATCACACACCACCCAAAATCACCAACACAACATTTTGAACATGTTAAATTTTATTAAAAATATTTAACATTGTACAAATATTCCAATACAGTTATGGTACCTGAATGCTGTACCAAAAGCATAATTTTTATTAAGCTGCTGATTAAATGTTCTTATAAATGTTTCTATTTTAATATTCTCGTGTTACTGTAATGTTTGCAGGAGCTTTCGGCTCAATTATAGAAATAGCCTTGTAATATAGTGCTAAACATCGTAATAGGCATCATTCAAGTACAGATGAACAGGCTACAGAAGTCCCTTTTGTCCAAATGACAAATCAAGATAGGATGTTCATGGGATCCTGACAAAGTTACTACATAAAATGAAAGCCCTTATTTATATTTGAGGAATGTATGTTTTCCCCCATAATGCTTCATTCTTTTCTGGTCCTATGAAATGTATTTTGTTGTTAGTGTATAAAGCACAAAAATTTGCAATGCATTTTCGTTAACTTCTATGAACTGCTCAGAATTACTTGAGTGTTCCTACTACTTACTATAAAACTTCCCAAGAGCACATTAAGTGCAATCTTAAAGTTTTATACTCTGATCTTTTCTACCACTGATACATGTATAAAATGTGCCAGAAGAGAACAAGTACCTTAACATAAGGACACAATCACTAAAATTCTTCAAGTATTTCACTGCAGTGATGTTCAGCTAGTCTACAACAAGCTTAGAGATAGGGGTTTACATTCATGACACCAACTAGCACATGTTTAACACCTAGGAGATTCTTCCTGGACTGATACACCCAACCAACAAAGAAGGCGTAAGAATAGTGAGGAGGTTCTTCAGGCATGAAAATCCAAAATTATTTTCAATCAGTGCTTATGTTATATTACATTTTTAGATGGTATGGTCAGAAATGCCTATTCAATTTAATTTCCTCAATTTATACTTTACCATCATGGAATCCTCTAATGAGTATGAAAGACTTTAATCTTTAACACTAATCTAAAAATTGACTCTTAATTCTACCAATATCTACTAATCCTACCAGCTTTCCTGAGTTTCAGATGAAACACAAGTTGCTGATTAATTTGTGTTTCGCTATGTTCAATGACCTAATAATTTACCTATGTATTTTCCTCTTAACAAAAAGTTGTTATAGCAAATGTATCTTTATACTGAATCAACTACTGTTTTTCAAATTGCTAAAACTTTTAAGTTTCATTTTACAATATTAAGGTTTCTTTTGGAGGATTTAAAAAAAATTACTTCTCTTAGTGTTTAACACCTCCATTCTATCAACATCGTCCTATTTTTACTAATATTAGTTTGCAATAAACATCCCTTAAGATGCATTATATGCTAATATACCAAATAAAAATGTAAATGTAATGAAGATAGTGGATTGTTTGAAATCACAGTAAAATAAAGCAAATTTATTGTCTCACCAAGAGACATTATTTAGAATCCATCTTATAAAGTGTCTATTCTGATCACTTAAAATAATACCCTGAGTATTTCATTTATTCATACTGTAGGCCTTTCCTGCTCATCTACCAATTTGAGAATAAAGAGCATGAAGTACTTATTATATGTTCCTATTAAGAACAAAATTATTTAAAGTCTTATTTTTCTATAAGGCCAACATAAATGCCCACTTATAGGATATGGGCATTCTCCCACACTTAATGCCCCACTACTAATAAAAAAAAATAGGAAAAAAAAAGTTCTTACCAACAATTCCACTGGTTATCGTCCCCAGCGAACCCCACCTAGCAAGTCGACATCATGACATGTCAGGTCAGGGCAGCCTCAACCTCGCTTCCCTGATAGTCAGGTGATAAAAGGAAGGAGTTAAAACAGGAAAAGTATACTTGCAGATTTCTGGATAATATCTGAAAATGATTAAAAAACAAAAACAAAACAAAAAACCCAGAGCTTCTGGTAACCTCTAAATAAAATATATATATATATGTATACACATTTTAAAAGAAAACTTTTCTATAAAGATTAACAGTAACTACTTCAAATTAAAAATTATATTTAAATTACTGGCCCATACTTTAAGTATGCAATATTTTTAAAACTTGGTGTTTAAATCTCAAAGATAAGAACTAATCAACGAACTTCTATGCAAAAGTAAACATGACTGGTTGACGGATTTGTCAATCTGGATTCTCTAGTCAGTTATCCACTCCACTTGCTTACTCTGAACAACTAAGTTAACAGAAGCTCTCATTCTTAGAGGAACATAAACACACTTATAAATCCAGTGCACTCTTTCTATAAGGCTTTTTCATAGCTCCTCAGTTAAGAGATCCACATACTAAAGGACATCACTAGTATTACTATTTCTTCCACATTACTTTGATTGATTATAATGGATAGCTCAGTATAATAAAATTATCTTTGGAAAATCAAAACAGCAAATTTTAACATAATTAGGAGTCTTTAAAATTGACAATAGCCTTATAGCAAGTATTTACTGGAAGGGTTTGGTTTTACAAATAATACACAATTAATAAAACATAGGTATGATTATCCAAATGGGCAGGAGGCAAATGATGTAATGAGTTTCAAGAATATTATATGGCTTTTCGCTAGGAATAGAATTTTATATCCCTTCTCTTTTGGAATTTAAAATATATAATTTATGTTGATGCATTCTGACCTTTTTAAAAAAGAGGGTTCACCTAAGTCAGATTTCAAAGTCAAGTGAGAGAAAAATTATTTATTAATAGAAAGCATTGGGCTTTCTTATGCAGAATAACCACAGGAACTAAAAAAACTGAAAAATTATGCTGAACTCTTTTGTTTAAAAAAACTAACTTCAGAACCATAGTAAACTTAATTTCCATATTAATTGACCAAATGTGGATTTATTAAAAATCTGGCAACTTATTAGAACATTTTTGCTTTAAAAAAATTAAAACAATGTCATATACATACATTTAAGCAACTGCTATAAATGAGTGATCAAATAAAAATTAGCATTCCATTATGGGGAAGGGGTATATTTATGCCAATCTCAGGAGGGTAACTACAAAGACGTCTATCTCATTATAAAGTAAAAACTTCCTCACACACATTAATATAGCAGGCTCATAAATAAAACCAAATGAATTAGGTTGGGGAACAAAAAGATGACAGGAGTATAGAAAATCAAATTTCCCAGAACTCATCATTTGTGCCTATTAAAAACAACAATGAATGCAAGTCTAGAATAAAGACCTTCCTCAATGGATATTTTTCAGATTTAGATATTAGATTATTAGATTTCTGTGAAAAGTTAAGCTCTGAATCTATTTTTTCTGAATGCTGCTACAGCAATAGTTTACAAAGACAAGGTAAAAGCTCTAAAGTGAGACTTAATGTTTATAAAGTTTCATTTTACTGCTAAATAAACGGACATAAAAATCCTATAAAACAATATTAGAGGAACATTTCTATAGATATATATTTTAATTGGTGAGAATAAAATGTAATTTGCAATCAAAGAAAGGATTTGTTATGGAACCCAAGTTTTGTTCTTATGTTTTTGCTGGGGCTTTATATTTTAGGATGGGTGGGGGAAGCATCACTTTATTCCAAGTCCTAATTCCCTTCATGGTAACTTTGTAGCTGGTACCATCTAATTTTTAAGAAATACAAACAACTCAAATTTTATTTTTAGACCCTTTCTTCTTTAGAAAAATCAGGGTTTTATTCAAGTCTAATTTAGATTTATAATGAGCTTCAAGTTGTATTTTCAAAGCTTAAAAGCAGTATTTAAAGAATTTTCGGTGTCTTTACTTTTATACATGGGCATTAAAATACATCAACACAACTGGATCTAAGCTTTATCAAATACATACCCATGTTGACCTGAAACTACTCTAAAACAGACTATATATATAATTCCTTTATCAGTTTATAAAAAAAATAGGAACATTAATAAGGCCAGTTTACTTACTGTACTATGTAATAAGTACACGTTTAAAGAGAAATAAGATATACTAACTTTCATCAAGAAATATTTTATTTGAAACCTAAAATATAATCTAATCAAAGTCGTAAAAAAATTAAGTGGCTTATAATTTTGAAATCTAGTGCTACTGTTATAATAGACACCAAATAGAAACAGAACACAAAATAAGGTGTGTTGTTTTTAATTATTCCCCAATGGCTTGTTTTTATAATTTAAAAACAGATCCACCTAAGAACAAAACGGAAGGGAAAATTTTGCAGTAATTTGAAAGTGATCCAGCCTTTTCTGCACTGTAAAGTTTGGATTTTTTTGTTCCTCTTATTCTCAAGCAAAAAGGCCATTACAATAAATCAGAATTTCTAAAGGAAACAGGGAAAGAGACGTTATGACTTGGCCAACAAAAACTTTGGCCATTAGGGATAGTTAAAAAAAAAAAAAAAAAAAAAAAAAGGTTTTAACCGAAAGTCAGAAGTATGTTTACTAGATATTTTTAAGCCTCTCTTGTGAGGCTTGTGTTTCTCAAAACAAATTTACATAGCAATAGAAAATCATATTCCTGAACTGAAGTGGCAGTCCCGATCATGTATACTAAAACTGAGTTTCATCCGTAGTGCAATTGACACCACAATACTAACATTTTTTTCCTGTTACATATATTCACTTATTCAGCAAAAAAGGTCTTCAGACAACAAATTATCCTTTATAGAAATAATGTGGGTCAAAATAATTGTAGTCTGCTTCCCTAATCCCACTTTAACATAAATTATACAATGCCTGCAAGAATGTTCAAAAGTCATTGAACCTGTTTTATAAAAATAAGGATAAAATTTCAAAATTTAAGAGACTATGAGAGAACACCAATCAATGAAGTGCTATTTGGAATAAGTACTAGAATTTAGACTAATCCTCAGTCTGATAGCCACGATACATATTGAAATAGATAAGAAATTTTGCATGAATTTGATCACTCACATAGGCAGTTATAGTTTGAAAACAATATTCCTTGCAAGGATTACGAATAAAATAATGTTTTAGGACACAATTGAATTTGAAATAGGTAATGTTTTGAATAGATTTTTGAGTTTTATTGAAATCTTACATGAACAAGAAATTGGAAATACAATCACATCAAAGAACAAATTGTCACGGCTTTGACGTTTAAGCCAAACAAATTTTGTAGGGCAGATTTCAAAAAGGTGTGAAGTAATAACAATTTAAAAACACAGTTAACCTACTTCTAGGAATGCAAAACATACAATCATAGGTTATTTTCAATACAAGAAAACTTAAATTTTTGTCTGCTTTAATTTCTTAAAACTACTAAGACAAAGTACTAGCTTGTATTTTTATTTACAGCATACTCCATACTCCTATGTAATCTATCTCAAATGCAAAAAAAATGAAACTGTCCAAAACCAAAGGTTCTGCAAAATCATGATTTAACAGTGTGCTCAGCTTGTTTTGAAGCTAAAAATGAAGCCTGAAACAATAAAAGCATTGTAATCCCCGGAATGAGGGAACTCTGCAAGCCCAATAATGTCCAAGAGCATTTATGAAAAGAGGAAAAAATAAAAAGACTTGAGTATATACACAATAATGATTTCTTCAGCTCAATACAAATGGCAGCAAATTGCGACTTAAAGATGAAACAGTTAAGCCAATTTTTGTTTTTTTGAAGAATGTAGTAGATCTAGAGCCAATCGTGTCTTGCCAATATCATTTTCAAGCCCTCACTTGTCTATTTCCACTGTTGCCCATAAGTATCCTGATAAAATTCCTGGTTGTCATTATTGTAACCATAGTTACCAGAATAGTCACCACCTTGTTGAAGCGGCTGCTGAGCGATGGGCTGGGAACCCCAGTTCTGTTGGTTGTTGGTCTGACGGCGCTTGGAATCAGGTTGGTTGTACCCATCTGCCTTTCTCTTGCCACCTACATTGCCCCCACGATTGCCCCGAGAGCCACGGGAACCACGGCCTCTCTGCTGTTGTGCAGGCCCCCCTCTGCCACCCCTAGAGCCTCTTGGTGGTCCCAAAGGTGCCCCCCTCTGTGAATAGCCAGCTCTACCTCTTGGAGGTGGTGCTCCCCGCCCCCTTGGTGGTGGCGGAGCACCTCGCCCTCCCCTTCCTCCTCCTCTTCCTCTTACTGCATAGCCATCATCATAGCCGTAGTAGGGATCTTCATAGCCTCCACGATAGTCGTGATAATCATAACCATAGTAATCATCATAGTAATCTTCATAGCCATAGTAATCTGGAGGGTAGCCATATCCACCTCTCCCCCCACCACGACCCCGACCTCTAATTGGAGGTGGCATGCGAGGAGGAGGGTGATAGTAATAATCTTCATACCTAACAATGGAGGGAAGGGAGAAAAGAAAAAACAAATTAGCTTACTTCAAGACTCTTCCTGATTTTGTTTTATTAACCTGATCTCCGCTATCAAGTTATTCTCTGTACAAAGATGTATTTACTAAAATGCAGACTCACGCAGTGCTTCTGGAGGCCTGTCTAGCAGCTTGGCGTTCTTTCCTTTTCTTGTCTGGTGGCTTGGCTAAGACTATTTCAATTTCTTCCCCTTCTATTTCTTTGCCATTCATTTCATCCATGGCCTATACAGAATTAAAAAAAATAAATTTATTTTAGAAGTAATACTTTAAAACATAACTACATAAGCATAACTGTGCCAGTTAATACACTAATAAACAATTTAAATATTTTACTTTGCAAAAGATGAATCCAGCCACAAAGTAAAAAACAACGAAAGTACCTGTTTCCCTCAATCTCACCCTCTTATATGTAAACAATATTGAGCACAAAACTGATGCCCTACTCTTATATTTAAAAAAGTAGACATATGTAATACTCTTTGTAATACTTTAAGCAATAAAAACAAGAAAAAAAAAAAGTAAACGGGTTACCTATTGCTGTTCCTTAATTCCAAATAACTAACTCTTCAATGTTTAACCATACTAAAGAGGCAAATCCACACATGGGGAAGATGCCAGTATCACAAACTTTTCAAGATTCAAAGTTTTAAATAAATATAATAGCATTCAACATGTATGTGGTCTTACATTGTTCTTCCATAAAAATTTTAAGGGGGGAGAAGATAAGAGATCAACCAAAGGACTTGTATGCATGCATATAAGCATAACCAATGGTCACGGACACTAGGGGGGTGAGGGCATGTGCTAGGTGTGGGGGTGACCAGGGAGAGGTCAATGGGGGAAAAAGGAGACATATGTAATACTATATGTAATACTTTAAATAAAGAATTTTTAAAAAGATTTTAAAAAAAGAAAAAAAATTTAAGAATGTGAAACACAAATGAGGTCACTGATAAGATCAGCAGTGGAATTCAACAAGAAATTGACACAAACACAGTCTAGGTTTCCCTCACAACACTTAACCTGGAACATACTTTGCCTAAACAAAAGCACAGAGCCCAGAAAAAGCCTGACCTAATGAAGCACTCACCTGGAGGACAATAATCAAAAGCATTCTATGCTCTAGTCCTTTATTCATGTTGTTCCACCTAATAGCCTCTGCCATGCTTCAAGGTTCAGGTGACTCTAACAAAATATCACCTCACCACAGTTTTTCTATTTCCCTATACACCCATTTCTTCTTCAGACATACATAAATGCTCTATCCATAAAGAACATTTAGTGATTTACAAATATCCAGTCAAATCCATCTTTCTCTAGATACTAATTTTCTCCCTTTACCACCTTAGGTTTTGGCTATTTCAGCTAAAACTAAATGAGGCTGAAGCTTCCTGGTCTAAACAACAGAATAGAGCAGCGGTCGCCAATGAGTGACCCACAGACCACTGGTGGTCCATGAGGTCTGAAAGGTTGGCGACTGCTGGAAAAGACCATCTACTCGCTCACCTGGCCATATCGATGAATGTGATTCCCAGTCGCTGAGCTAAAAATTTTGTAATTTTACAGACTTCTTTGGCAAACCACCCTGCCAGTTTTTATGCACCTGTTATTTAATACCAATTGAATCAAAGGACTATTTAGAAGGTATAAACTTATTAGTTATCAGTGTTTCATACCATTGGCAATTTAAGAAGGCATACATTAAATTCTGTACCGAGTTGTGAATTTTATAAGCAATAAGGTCTAATTAATTAGCAGCCATGAAAAAGCAAACAAATCAATTCTAACTAGTCAAAGATTTTCTACAAGGCACATTTAACCCCTAGAGTGCCAGGGAGCGTGATCGCGACCGCGCTCTTCCTGTCTTTCGCCAAAAGTGCCGGGAGCGCGATCGCGCTCCTCTTGCAGTGTCACTATTAGATGCTAGTAGTTCACTCTTTATTGACAGATGGCACCTAAGAGCAGATTACTTATGATGCCGAATGTGTGTAGTTCTAAAATTGACCACTGGCATTTATCTGCCTAATTTTTTACAGGTACTACGATTTTATGAAGTTTACTCAGATTTTGTAGCCCTAAAGCTTCGAAATGGCGTCCAGTTCTAAGTCTGCTTTTATTAGTGATGATGATATTGCTAAATTATGTCAATTCTTGCTGTGAAGATGACGATTTTGTGGAAGATATTGGAGAAGGGTGTCCCTCTATTTTAACATTATGTTTTGTTCAAATTTTTTTTTCTACTAGTATTTTATAATACAATCAGCAAACAATATATGTCAAAGATAGAAACAAATGTAGTAAAGGTTTCCTTAAGTTTTTGAATATGTAACTTCATTTACTTGCGATTCATAATTTTTTTCCTAAACTGCTGTAAAATCAGCAAAAATGCCTTGGCAATTTTAGCATAGTTCCTAGGATATTGGTTGGCACTCTAAGGGTTAAAAGCAGTACCCTGGAAGGCCTGGGGTGGAGAAAAGCTGGGTGGAGGGGGGCAAAGGAGGGAAAAATGGGAGACATCGGTAATACTGTCCTCATCGCTGATGTTTCTATCTCCCTCTCCCTTCCTCTCTGAAATCAATAAAAATATATATATAAAAAAGAAGTTCCAGAGTTCGGCAAAGTTGAAAACCAATTTTATTTTAATTTTTAAAGGCACTACATATGTTTAACAAGTTTCAATAGCAGAATTCAAATATCAAGAAACAAAATTTCTACCTTAACAGCTGCTCCTCTGTCTTCAAAATGAACAAATGCATAATCTTTCAACTTCTTCACCCTTTCGAGTTTTCCAAATTCAGAAAATGACTTTTCCAGTATTTCTTCCGTCACTGTAGTAGCCAAGTTTCTCACAAATAAAACTTTCACCTAATACAACAAATAGAAAAAATTGGCATTGGCTACTTAATTTTAGCTGGTCTTATATTAAAGTATTTCTTCCTATCTTCATGGCATAGGCTTTTTTCCTCTAAAACATTAAGTGCTATGATAGAAGGTATAAAAATTGCCAAAATAATTCAGATTTTACCGATTTATATAAATATTGGTTTCTTCTCATGTCCTATAATTAAAGTGCCTAACATTGTAAATAGGACCTTCAAAAAACAACAACACATAATTATTACTAAGTTAACTTACAAATTTTGCATGGTCCCTAAGTCTCCCTTAAACAAGTTTTTCCAGGTTTTTTTTCCCCCCTATTAGAACTGGATAGATAAGCTGATTCTAAAGTTCATTGGAAAAAATAAGCAAATATAGCCAGGAAAAAGATAAGAAAAAAATTTAGAGACTAACCTTACCAGATATAACAACCATAATGCTTAAATCATTCAATCAGTGTAGTGTTAATCTGGATAAAAATAAAAGTCAGATCCATATCTCACACTGTATGCCAGGATAAACTCCAAACACACACACACACACACACACACACACACACACACACACACACACACACACGATGGGGAAATAAAAGTGCTAGAAGAAAATAATGTTTTTATAACACACATTGGGGAAGGCTTTGCGACTCAAAATTTATTAACTAAAGTCTATAAACTATAGAGGAGTGATGGATTCAACTACTAAAAATAAATGGCTTCACCTGGCTGGCGTGGCTCAGTGGTTGAGCGTCAACCTATGAATCAGGAGGCCACGGTTCCACTCCCCATCAGGGCACATGCCCGGGTTGCAGGCTCAATTCCCCAGTGTGGGGCGTGCAGAAGGCAGCCGATCAGTGATTCTCTCTCATCATTGATATTTCTATCTCTCTCTTCCTCTCCCTTCCTCTCTGAAATCAATAAAAATATGTGTAAAAATAAATAAATGGCTTCCATATAGCAAAAAATACAAGCAAAGTAAAAAACCAAATGACTTATATAACAAAGAGTTAATCTTTCTTTTATATCAGAGATCCAGAAAATAATAAAAAAAAAACTCAACAGAAAAACTGAATAGAAAAATAGGCAAAAATTCATGATTATATGGTTCATACAAAACAACAACAACAACAACAAAAAAAAACAACCAGCAACACACAAATGACCGGAAAACATAGTAAAAACTTAAACTCATGCATAGTAAGAGAAGAAAACTCTTAACGGCTTTGAAATACCGTTTGTTATCAAACTGGCAAAATCCGAAAGTTTAACCATACACTAATTTTGATAAGGATGAGAATAGGCCTCTTGTATTTCACTGGTAGGAGGGTAAAACGATCTGGTCCACTTCCCAAAGAGGGGAATATAGTAATCTTAGTAATAACAGATGCATTTACCTGTTGGCCCACAATTCTACCCCTGAGAATCTATCCTACAGATATATCCATACTTGTATCAACGGACATGACAAAAGCTTATTCACTACAGAAACAACCTAAAAGACTAGACTAGAACAACCCAAGAACGTCCAGCTGGTTGAATATACTGTGGTACATCCACCGAATGGAACACTATGTAACCATACAAAAAAAGAAGAAGAAAAAAAAAAAGAGGAAGAGTTCTAGCTGGTTTGGGTCAGTGGATAGACCAGGGGTGGGCAAACTTTTTGACTCGAGGGCCACAATGGGTTCTTAAACTGGACCGGAGGGCTGGAACAAAAGCATGGATGGAGTGTTTGTGTGAACTAATATAAATTCAAAGTAAACATCATTACATAAAAGGGTACGGTCTTTTTTTTTTTTAGTTTTATTCATTTCAAGCGGGCCGCATCCGGCCCGCGGGCCGTAGTTTGCCCACGGCTGGGATAGAGCATTGGCCTGTGGACTGAAGGGTCCTGGGTTTGATTTCAGTCAGGGGCCCATGCCTGGGTTGCAGGCTCGAACCCTAGTAGGGGGTGTGCAGGAGGCAGCCAATCAATGATTCTCTCTCATCATTGATGTTTCTATCTCTCTCTCCCTCTCCTTTCCTCTCTGAAATCAATAAAATTATATTTCAAAACACACACACACAAAAAAACGAGGAAGAGCTCTAAGAGCTGACATGGAGAGATTGCTAGGATACATTGTTGGTAAGACTTTTTTCCCCCATTTCTGAAACAGGGATCCAACTTATAGTCAATGTGACAGATAAGCACTGTGTCATAGTTTAATTGGCAACATTTATAATTTCTTAGTGGTACTTATAATAATGGTATACCTTCCTTAGAGCTGATGAAATAGAGTGGTAAATAAAACAAATATGAATCAGTGAAAACAGTAAGTTACCAGCAACCACTTGTATAAGAAGCAGGGAAATAATACATCCTCAATATGTCAGTATTTGCCCAAGAAAACACGAAAAGATAGTAAGAGACTACTAAAACTGAATGCCTATAGGGAACCAAGGGGTATGATACAGATATGGTAGATGGGGATAGGGGTGGAATTGGGACTTGTCTATCTTTCTATAAAATTTTGATTTCTAAGCTAAGGAAATATATTAACTATTTAAACAAAAAAACAAACATATCCACTGAACAAAGTGTTGCTCTATGAATAGAAAGGATGGGGGAGAAAAATCTTAATTCAATGGGTGAAAAAAATGGAACAGTTTCCACCTCTCTCTATCTCCTTTATTTTTCTAAATGTTGTAATACTGAAGTATAACTTCATCAGACAGGTCTCCACTGATTTCCTTTTTAACTAAACATGGATCCCTTATCTTTTCCTGAAATGAAACCATTACATACTATATAAAAATTACTTGTTGCCCTAGCTGGTTTGGCTCAGTGGATAGAGCGTCGGCCTGCAGACTGAAGGGTCCCGGGTTCGATTCCGGTCAAGGGCACATGCCCGGGTTGCAGGCTCAGTCCCCAGTGGGGGCGTGCAGGAGGCAGCCGATCAATGATTCTCTCTCAACATTGATGTTTCTCTCTTTCCTTCTCTGAAATCAATAAAAATATATTTTTTAAAAATTACTTCTTAAAACTGTATTAAGAAAGATACATTTATTTAGGTGCTTAGGTTCTGTTTGATTTTAAAAGTGACCCAACTTGGCAAAAGATCTGCAATAAATTGTAACACTAATAGAGTGAAGTAACAGCAAAAGCTTTACTCTACTGTGTAAATTCCCCCTCATTAGAAAACAAAGAGTCAGTAATATTCAAGTTTATTCAACCAGTATTATTCAAGTTTATAGAGGCTACCTATTCATTCCAAAATTGTTTCAGATGCAGAAAGAATAGTTACTAGAATAAAATTTGAAGTTTTCTAACCCTATAAAAAGATTTAGGGTAAATTTCAATCTGAAAGGTTATAAGAAGTATATGAAAAGTGATTGATGAGAAAATTAGTAGCTATACTTTAGAATTTTGGGGGATTTGATTCCCCTCGTATAATATACCTATAATACTATTTTTAAAATGTTTTTATAGGACAAGCAATACAGGCTACACTTAGCTTCTATAAGGTAGATTCAAAGTTATGAGATTTGAAGATATTTATCCAATGCTAATAAAGTAGGTCACATCCAAATTCAGTAAGTTTGCCCCAAGTCACAATTGGGAGAACAAGTGAAATTGAAATCAAACTAGAAAAAAAAGAAGGAAGGAAGGAAGGAAGGAAGGAAGGAAGGAAGGAAGGAAGGAAGGAAGGAAGGAAGGAAGGAAGGAAGGAAGGAAGGAAGGAAGGAAGGAAGGAAGGAAGGAAGGAAGGAAGGAAGGAAGGGGAAAGAAAGCAGGGCCATTTAAATTCTCAGTCCCTTTCCTTGACACTATCTATTCAAGGAATATGTTAAAAAGATACTGAACAGCACATCTGAGAGCCTCTGGCTCATTCTCAGTGGATCTTCTGTTTAACACAAAGATGTTTTTGCCTACAAAAATTTTATTATGCTAATATAAACTGGGGCTCTTTTAACTAATCAGAGTGAGGACTGCCTTCTCAGAATCTAGAGGCAGACTTCTCATCCAGAAGAATCTAATCACTAATTTATGACCATCCATAAAGTTGCTGCCTCCCTGAGAAGGGAAAAGACATTTACCAAAATACTCAAAAAGTCACTAAAAGGGACAGAGATGCAACTCTAATGTGTCCCTTCAATCCCAGGACTCACCCAAAAGAAAGCCTGAGAATGAGGATTCATGGTACCATCTGTTACCAGGCAAAGATCTTGGCAATGCAAGGATAGGACAGAGAAAAACGAGGTCCCTCTACAGGACTTGCCATGCATATTTTGCCACTACCATATAACAGCAAACATGAAAACCTTCTGCCTTTCTTCACAGGGACAATACCCTAAATGAAGCTTGATAATTAAAAAAAGAAAAACTTTTTAAAATAAGAGAAAAAAATTAGATATAAATATAAATAAAATTATTCCTGGCCGTTTAATAAAAGTCATAATATGGTCAATGAAGATTATAATTCAAACTTTACCTCTTTCTTTACTGAGTAAGACCTTGTCTTTTTTTCTTTTTAAACCTCTGTATTCCTTATAATGCCTAGCACTAAACAAATTCTCAGTGTGTATAAAAATACTTAATGGAAGGGATTTCATTTCAGTTCCTTTTACACGTTTAATCAGCAGGAAAAGGAATGGTTAATGGAAATTCCTGAGTATCAAGAAAGGCTGTTAAGTTTGGTGTTAAAACAGGTCCTTGCCTAAATAGTTAAAATCAAGAGCTATAATATTAAACTCAAAAAATTTTGAGTTTCATTCTGAGTATAAAATTTAAATGATGACCACACCTCCATCCCAAGAAATTGCATTTACCTTAGCCATGACTTCTGGATCTGGTTCTTCCACAGGGTCAGCCCATTCAACTGTAACTACATTTCCCCATACTTTTACTTTTCCACTCATCAGCCGGCGTCTGGCTTGTGCTGCTGACTTGTGATCCTCATATTCAAGGAAGCAGAACCCCCGATTCTTCTTTTTGTCATCGGGTTGATGATAGAGAATAACGTCCACCAAACCCTCTGTTAAACCAACAGCCAGATATATAAGCCAAAAGCATCCACCACACATCTACTGATTAGGCAGACCTAAATCCACTTGCCTAAAAGCAAAAAATAACTGAAGAAGCCTCAAAATGATTCACTAATTACCTAATAGACAATTTAATCAGCATTATTAGATATGAGGTTTGGGACAATATTTTTATGTGCCCTTTTAATTTTAGGGGTCGTAAAGATACAGCCATAAACGACAGGTGCAACTACTGCATTTTGACATATAGCATTCTACAATGTTTTAAAGATTTGATGTAACATGACCTTACAATTTATAAAAATACTACACCAAAGAACTTAAACATCAAATTATTGATATAAATCCAAGAGAACTAAGATTCAACAACTAACCATCCTCAGGTCTAACTTAAAAGTTAGTTTTTACTAAGAATAAAAATAATTGCTAAATACTGGTGTCCCTCCGGTCTGCCCTGTGCCCTCACCTTTCCATAAATCTTCTTTCTAGGTAAAAACCAGCTAGTTCCTACTCTTAAATACTATCTATATCCTTAAGAATGCTTAGATTTTATTTCTACCCCAGACTTAGACATTTTAAATTTAACAGTCCAAAACTGCACCACCACTCCCCAAATCTGTCTTCTCTAGACTTCCCTACTTAATAAACAGTATTATCTCCTGGGTTTCTCAAGCCAGAAATTAAAGACTCATTCTTGATTTCCTCCTTTACTTCATCTCCCCTATCCAATTCCAAGCCAATCTACTTTTTGCATCTCCACTGCTCAATCTTCTATTTGAACATTATGAAAGCTTCTACTCTTTGCCCCTTTCTAAGCCATTATCTATATAGCAATAAAAATATTCTGAAAACATAAAACAGATGTCATTCCCTGTTTAAGACCTTCAAATACCATCTCATTATACATACACTAAAATCCAAACTCCTTATGTGGTCTTCAAAAGTCCTACCTACTTCATTTTATATAATTCTACCTTTTAAAAACACTGGCCTTCTATTAACTTTAATATACCAAGTTATTTCTTGCCTTAGAACACAGGCATGTGTTGCTCTCTTGGAATGCCTGTTTGTATGCTACATTCTTCTCATTCTTCATGTCTTGGATGAAATGTCACCTTATCAGAAAAGACTTCCATAACCATAAAATCCCCAATAGTAGCTATTCTCTACCTAAATATCCCTTATTTCCTTCTTTACAGTGCTTACCACAATGTGTAAATATTTTCTTAATTTGGGGGGGGGGGGGATGATCTTCTCTCCTTTCCCAGAATGTAAGCTCTACAGGGCAGAGACTAGATCTCTCTTATTCACCACTGTATCCCAGCAGATAGTACAATACCAGCACTTAATAGGCACTAGATAAACACTTGCTGAAAAAAATGAATACATGGATATAAAGCCAGAAAGGACTTGGTAGGTAATAAACTAATATAAACTAATGAGGTTAAAGAATTGTGCCCCCCAAAAAAAAAAAGAAGAACTGTGCCAACAGTTAGAGGTATTTGACCAACACAATTATGATAAACTAGAGGCCCAGTGCATGAAAATCATGCAGAGTGTGTGTGTTTGTGTGTGTGTGTCCCTCAGCCTGGCCTGTACCCTCTTGCTATCCGGGAGCTCTTGGGGAGGGGGCCTAAGCCATCCTAAGCCATCAGTCGGACATCCTTAGCGACATCTTTAGTTCCTCCGTGGAGGCAGGAGACGCTCCCGCCACCTCTGCTGCGCTCACCAGCTGTGAGCCTGGCTTCTGGCTAAGCGGCACTCCCCATGGGAGCACACTGACCACAGCTCCTGTGTTGAGCATCTGCCCCCTGGTGGTCAGTGCACATCATAGTGACCAGTCATTCCACCGTTCAGTCGATTTGCATATTAGCCCTTTATTACATAGGAGGATAGTGGCAGTGGTTATGATGTGGGATGCTAGAAGTAAAAAATTCCGGAGTGGCTAGATTTTGTGGCAACAAGATCCAGAATGTGATCTGCATGTGGGGGAGCTGAAGTAAAGGACTGAAGATGAGATGGTCACAAAACTAGGAGACTAGGGTACTGGATGATGCCTCTATGGCAAAAGTACTAAGAGTAAGTCAATTTAGGACAGAAGAGGAAGACTGTGAGCCAGAAGCAACCTTCAATTAATAAGACAAATTGAAACCAGAAGAGCAATAGATGACAGCTTGAAGGAAGGGGAAAGAATAGTATATCTGGATGACAAAAATGTAAAGGAATAGTGGGGTTTTCTTTAAAAGGGAAGGTAATCGTCTAAAAAAGTGTTTTTTAAACCACAGCTAGTATTTAGTAGCTCTCTATTAGCATTTTAAAAATGGAAATGGAAAAGGAAATATCAGACTAAGTCATGTAAAATAGTAAAAGTATTTGGTTTCATTAAATTTTGTTTCAGTTACATATAAATGTATACAGACCAATGTATAAACATATACACTGTAATATAAAATGTACTTCTCAATCAATTCCATGCATTTAGAATTGCAAATTTTGAAAAATATGATCTAGATGAGCTAACAGGAAGAGAGGACAAGAATACTAATCCCTTTGGACCTAAAGTACACTGAATGTCAGAAGGGGAAAGCCTTCACTTGAAGACCACAGGGCAAAAGCTCTGGTAAAAGCCAAGGTTCAATTAAGGTAAAGTGAAGGGGACATTCCAAGATATTAAGGATATGAGGAAATGTGCTTAGTCCAAACCACTATAAACATAAAAAAAACTCAAATGATTTATCAAACTGGCAAAATCCAGAAAATAATAAAAGCAGAAGGGATGCAATTTAGACACTGAATAGACATTTAAACTCTTAGATTAATACACACATCCTTTTTTTGCACTTATAAACAGTACCACAGATTTCCCAAAATTAACTTCTAAATACATTTTTGTTTTACCTGTGACTTTACTGAATTCTTCCAGAATGTTTTCTTTAGTCTTATTCTTTGGAATTGATCCAACAAAAAGCCTGTTGTTTGCCACGGAAATGCACACTCCAAGGTGTTTACCAGGGCGAATTTCATAGCTGTCACACTGCAAGGAAGAAAAGAACCAGACACCCCACAACCACCCCAAACTCAGGACAACCGATCTCAATCTAAAATATTCATTAATTTAAGGTCAAACACTCCCTGCTTCATGAACTCACCAAGTTCCCTCAGGCTTGCCATAATATAAATGTGTATTTTAAACTTGTTACAGCCAGTCTTTCATTTAATCTGGTTTTGTTAACTTTCACTATTCCTCCATATTATAAATAACTCAAAGTTATTAACATTTCATTTTTAAAACTATCTTATTTCATATTTAAGATTTTATCTATCTAAAAACTTTTTTCCATGGATTTTTCAGAAAAAGTACTTTGGAGATGAAATCAGATACACACAAGCCATTGGCAAGATAATAATATATGAAGAGTAACAACTATGTTTAATCAATGCAAAAGAAATTTAGAAGTACTTCATATTCTACACAAACCAAAGAATTCTAAATATATAAAGTTTTAAACTGTGTATCAAACACAATATTTTCAAAAGTATATAAAATGATAGATATAAAAAAATGTTTTATTTAAATCACTAAAGTTTATTCCTTGATAAACTTTAGCTTCTGTTTTAACATTACTTACCCATTTATTTACTAAAAGACATGTTATTATAAATTAAATCATCCATATATTGCCAAAACATGGAAATAAAGATTTAAAAACTTAGTATTAAATAAACAAACTGTAAAAAAAAATCCATAACAAAGACTAAAATCTGGGTCAAACTAGAAGCAGAACTAAGTTAGAGGCAACTTATGAAACAAAAGCCTTTGTTAAAGAGGTTACTGTTCTAGAAGGACTAGACTAGGTGAGGGCTTTAGATATCTGGCAAAAGATTATGCCAAAATATAATGACATTGTTAAGCTACTGAGATGGTTGTATTTTAATACAGTAGGAGTGAAGATATACTTAATTTGCAAAACTTAGTTACTACTGCTACTCATAAGTAAGTACGAAGAGTAAAAGGCCCTATAAAAAGGAATTAATAGAAGACTGGTTATAAAATAGCAAAAAAGGATTAAAGCAGTGGTTCTCAACCTTCTGGCCCTTTAAATACAGTTCCTCATGTTGTGACCCAACCATAAAATTATTTTCGTTGCTACTTCATAACTGTAATGTTGCTACTGTTATGAATCGTAATGTAAATATCTGATATGCAGGATGGTCTTAGGAGACCCCTGTGAAAGGGTCGTTCGACCGCCAAAGGGGTCGCAACCCACAGGTTGAGAACCGCTGGATTAAAGACAGAGAAGACTGAACGACCTGGAAACAAAAATATAGAAAAGAAGAATATACTTAGAAAATAAATTGTATGATTAGGCTGTGACAAAAATAAAACAAAACAGATTCAGAACCATTTCCTGAATTGGCTACAGTGTCCTAAGCCTTCATTACACTTTAAGAATCCTATCATAAAGTTTAACAGCAAGAATTGACATCCTTTCTATCAATATTCAAATGGAATTTTAGATACTAATCACTGTAATTAATAACTTTAAAAATATATTTATATTTATTGATTTCAGAGAGGAAGGGAGAGGGAGAGACAGAAACATCAATGATGAGAGAGAATCATTGATTGGCTGCTTCCTGCATGCTCCCCACTGGGGACTGAGCCTGAAACCTGGGCATGTGCCCGGGAATTGAACTGTGATCTCCTGGTTCACAGGTCAACACTCAACCATTGAGGCACACCAGCCGTGCTCTATTAATAACTTTTTAGAATTATGGGACACTTTCTCCAACACATTAATTCTTGGGTATACTCATTTCTTTTTTACTTTTATAATCAGAAAACACAGAGCAAAGGCCACATACCAACTCAGTCAACATAAAAACATTCAAAGCAAAAACTAAAGAAAGTAAAATAATGTTAACCGCAAACATTTTAAACTGAGGTAATTCTCTCAAATAATGACTTGCTAGACAGTAGGTATCTGTTTTGTTATCACATACCAGTTTAACAGCTTCCTGTGCAGCTTCCTTTCCACAGAAGGTGATAAATGCATACCCTCTGTTCTGACCAGACAGTGGATCCATCATAAGACGTAGATCCCAAATGGGACCAGCCTTTTCAAAAAGGGGTACCAACTCATCCTCATATAAATCTCTTGGTATTTTACCTACAAAGACCTGAAATAAAATCTCTGTATTAGAATCCCAATGTAAGCATTTGATTTTAGATTTATAAAGCCTAACTGCCTTTTCTTTAAGGGGGTGGGGACAGGAAGATGGTTAAGGAGCAATGGGATAATATGAATTTTGTGATACTGACCCTAATTTTTATTATAATAACTTTAGGGTCATCAACATAGAACAGTATTCTATACTGAAAAATGGAAACTGATTAATAAGAGTGTGCAAAATTAGTACTAAAATTTTAATATAATTTATTTTCCTCATAAAAACAAATAAAGAGCACATATGTTCATGGAAATATGTCTGTTTTTATAAAAACAAAATTGAATAAAAAATTAATGTGGTCTTCTTCAAGCTTTTTCAATCTAAAATTTTTATTATTTAAAGCTCCAGGGCTTCTTCAATCAATCCCTTTCTCTATCAGAATATTATATTTTAAGGCCTATAAAAAATTCTTCACCATATAAAGATTTAGTATTCTATCTTAATAAAAATTATATAGGATTAAATTAGAATTTACAATGGTAAATTAGAATTAAATAATCATACCACAATTGTCTTCAAGTTTCTACGTCAGTAACATCAAAAATAATCCTTTATGTTAAAGTATTTGCAATCCAGTCTTAACGAGTAAATCAGTGTTTGCATGAGATAAATTTTCTAGTGAAACTCTTCTACATCAACATTTCATATTCTGAAAAATAACCTGATTAATGAATAATAGTAATCCAAAAGGTGTCAAAATTATACTGGATATTAAATTTCTGATGTTAAGCTCCATAACAGTTGTGCAATCTAACACAATCCTTTCCAAAAAATGGATTCACCTTCACTGCTGTTCGGTAAAACCTGAGGTCTTCTACTGAAAAATCTAGCATGATTCTCATACAACAGCTATTCCAATTCTGTCTTCTTAAAGTCTCCAATCCTTGTTCACAGTCACTTTTAAGGTCTTCTGGGAAAGTTCCTCATATTCTTTCCTCTCAACCTTAAAAACTTTTCTCAGTATCTATTTTCACTTCTTTCCTTTATACCTCAGAGAAAGAGATTTACTTCCTTTCAAAGGTTAACTTCTTAACCCTAATAAAACAGCACATTTCTTTTCACCATCTTGTGGAAATAATTACAAGTCTTTATTTCTTCAACTCTCCTATTTTTTGCTTAATACATCCTCCTCTCCTTTCAATTGGTTCTTTCCTGTCTTTAAACATGCTAAATCTCCCACAGCTAAACAAAAGATAAACAAATAATACTTTAGCTTATATATCTTTCCTTTTACTTTTATATGCTTAGAACACATCCCCCATGTTTTATTTTACTCATGCAGTTTTTCTTTTCAATATATCTACTATATGCTTAGTACTGGTGCAGCTACAGAGAAATAAAAAAAAAATACATTTAAGGCATCATTTTAATGGTATCCCTACAGAAGTATCTTTCTAATGAAAAATCCACTCTGAAAAGCACCTGGCATCTATGCTCTCTTTAACTCTCCAAAATTGACTTCTTCCTCTAACACTAAACTGTATGCCCAAATGTCACTAATGAATTCTAATGACCAAATTTTCTTTCCTCAGACTCACCATTCTTGCCTCTTCAACAAGCATCAACACTGGCGATACTACCTTCTGAAAATCCTCTTAAATCTTCAGAATCCTACGCTAACCTTGTCTTCTTACCTTTAATTATTTCTCTATCCTTTCCAAGGTGATCCTTCAATCTACCTACGTTTCCCAAAGTTATGGTTCTACTATACTTCACTGTATTTTCTTCACTTATAAAGATCTATCTCCAAAGCCTACAACTATACAGTCATCTTCCAGTTCCCCATCCCAAGACCTAATTCTGTGTCTCCAAATGCCTATTAAACATTTCCTCTTGATTGCCATCAATAAGTCTAGCAGTGCCAACTTGTTTTTTGAATATAGATGTATGTATAGATAAGAATGACTATCAGAATAGTAGTTATAATACATAAAAAACTTTTCTAATTGTATTTTTCCTTATTACATTTCTAAATATTCTACAATAGAGATAGAATACATTTGCAACAAATGTTTCCTTTTTCAAAAGTCAAAATGACTAAAACCCACCCTTGTCAACTAGCTCCTCTGAATTTTCACCATTTCTCTTGGAAGAACATAATTTCTGCTGCTCCTCCAACAAGATGACTGAGGAAATATTACTCCCATAAACAAAACAAAAAAACTCAAATATTTTGAATCCCTCCCATTCTCATCCATGTCCAATTAATCTTTTAAGTATCAGCTTAAAGTTGCTCCAATGCATAATGCCTAGCCTATACAGACAACTGGTTCCTTCTTATGAAACAAACCTTTCATGAGACATGGAAATGCATATGCATATACCTTGGACTAATGTGCCATGTATTTTTCTAAGTTCTAGGGATATAGTGAACACCAGACAAGGTCTAGGTATTCATGAAGCTTATATTACTGATAGAGATATAAATATAAACAATATTATTTTAGGTGTTAAAGGCTAACAAAAATAAAAGAAAGGAATAAAAATTATGAGGAAGAGACTAGTTTAATTAGAGGGCCTCCTTAAGGAGGTTAAATTTGAATTGAGACCTAAGAGAGAAAATTAAGTAAATAATCTGAGGAAAGAACATTCCAAAATAAGGGAACAAGTACAAAAAGATGGAAGTACAACTGACATGGTTGAAGAACAGCAAATAGGCCAGTTACTAGAATACAACATCGACACAGAAGACAGTATTGAGAATGAGACAACAGGTTAAGTTAAATCATGGTTAAGAGTTTGAATTTTATTCCAATTGTGTTGGGAAGACATCAGAGAGCTTTGAACGGACAAGTGACTAGGTATGACTTATGTTCTAAAAGGAGTATTTGGGTAACTGGGTTGAAAATGGAGTGTACAGAGACACAGGCTGACTGGTCAGGTTAACAGGGCAATCCCACAAAGGGATGATGTGGCTTGGCAAAGTAAAGCTATGAAGGTAGAGAAAATGTAAAAAATAGTGAGTTTCAAATTATATTGAATTCAAATCTACATTTTTAGTTACCTTGAGCAAGTTTCTTAATTAGTGAATCTCAATTTCCCCATCTAGGAGTAACACCAGTAAGAGGGTTCAATTTCCATGTGAGTGGAGAGTTCACAACTTGTTCCTCATTTTATTCCCAGCATTGGACACAGTGGCTGCTCATCTTTGAATAGATGTATGAATGAGCATCTACCTCATACTGTTAACTTCTGCACTAACTGGATAGATCCTATCCCCTTTCCTACTCAAGGACGCATGGATCAGCAACAATTTTATCAATTTCCCCTTTTATAAATGGATCATTTCCATCAGCACACAAATATATTTTAATTTCTTCCTTAAAATTTAAACAAAAATATATCTTGACTATAATACCTTCCAGTTATTGTCCCATTTCTTGCTACCTTTGTAGCTAAATTGCTAAAACAAACAAAACAACAACAACAAAAGCCTGTAAGTTCTTGCTATCTCAAATTCCTCATCTTCCACTCTCTTGAATCTTCTCCTAATCTGGCTTTTACCACCATTCCTGTCAAAGTCAACTAATGATATCCACGTTGCTACAATCAAGTGTCAATTCACAGTCCTCACCTTACCTGGAAAGTTTGATATAATTAACCAACCTTCCTTCTGTGAAAACTTTCTTACTTCTGAGACACCACTCTCTTGGTTCTTCTTACCTCATTGGCTCGCTCTTCTCAGTCCCTTGTTAGTTCCTCCTCATCTCCTCAAACTCTAAATGTTGAAGGGCTGCAGAGATCTGATCTTAGACCTTCTAAGCTACACATGATTTCCTTGGTGACTGCATCCAAACTTATGGTTTCTAAATACCATACAGATGCTTATGTCTCCCCACATTTACAATCTCCAACCAAACTTCTCCCCTGAACACCAGACTCATATAAGCAACAGATCAAACAACAGCTATACTTGGAGGTCTAAGAGATATCTAACTCATAACATACCCAGAATTGAACTACTACCTTTCAATCCTACTAATTTGCTCTTCAATACATCCTTCCTCTCATTTCAATAATGGCAATTCCATCCTTCCAGGTGCTCAGGTAAGAAGCCTTGAAGTCATTCTTGGCTGCTTTCTCTATCCCCATATCCATCCTATCAATAAATAATGTTAGATCTGCCTTCAAAATATCCAGAATCTGACCACTTCAGCTATACCAACCTGCATTATCAACTCTATAAATATTAACAGGGCACAGCACTAAAAAAAAGCTAGTGATAAAAGGTGTCCTAAGATAAGTGGATAGTGTCGGCCTGCAGACTGAAGGGTCCCGGGTTCAATTCCATTCAAGGACATGTACCTTGGTTGTAGGCTCCTCCCCGGCCTGGGCCCTGGTTGGGACGAGTTCAGGAAGCAACCAATCAATGTGTTTCTCTCAAATTGGTATTTCTCTCTGTCTTTCCCTCTCTCTCTCTTCCACTCTCTCTAAAAATCAATGGGAAAATATCCTCAGGTGAGGATTAAGGAAAAACGAAATACACAAGGATGACTGATAATAATTTTGAAATGCATTAAAAAACTTATACTGACAAAGTTCTCATCTATTTTATTGATTTTTAGAGAGGAAGGGAAAGAGAAACATTTTTGTGAGAGAAATATAGGTTAACTGAGGATTGAACCCAAAACCTAGGTATGTGCCCTGACCAGGAATCAAACCCGCAACCTTTTAGTGTATGGGACAACACAAAAACCAACCGAGTCATCTGGCCTAGGCTGAAATGCAATTGTTTAATGTGGCTAGGCTCTCTAGCCTACTCTGGTTAGAGTATTTTTATATTCCAGAATATTTGTATTTGAATATTTTAAAACTGTCCTTAGTAAATTCTGCTTTATATTGTTTCTATTAACATAATGCAATGGTGCTTCATAATTACATTGTTCATCATCCAAATTTTTCCCCTACCCATTACAAATACATGGAAAAGAAAGAGCACATGGAGTGGCACTATGAAAATATATCTGACACACAACTAAGTAAGGAAGCTAAATGTCAGACTATACTACTACTTATGTAACACATGTGCCTATATTTTTAGAAACAGACGGGTTTGCCTCATTAAGCAGACCTAAAATGAAAAATCTGTATTTTCAGCCCTGGCCGGTTTGGCTCAATGGATAGAGTGTTGGCCTGCAGACCGAAGGGTCCTGGGTTCGATTAGGGCACATGCCTGGGTCGCAGGCTTGATCCTCACTAGGGGGCGTGCAAGAGGCAGCAGATCCATGATTCTCTTTCATGGGTGATGTTTCTATCTCTCTCCCTCCCTCTCTGAAATCAATAATAATATGTTAAAAAGAAAAATCTGTATTTTCAGTAAAAGTAATCTAATCACTTTACAGAAAAGATTCAAAAGAATGAGCTCATTGTACTCTATCATTTGAATGTTAGATTTTCCAAGAGAATATTGATTTATTTTAGAAGAAACATCTCCAAACCTGTGATCAACAAAGCACCCAATATTATAAATATTATAAATCACTGGGGGCCAAAAATTCTGGTTTATCTTAGAAATAGGAGGTAGCTTCATTTCGAGGTCAGTTTAGCTTAGAACATTAAAAGAACCTAAAAAGGCTAAAACTAAACAGTATTCAAAAACATGCTCTGGTTGTGTGGCTCTGCTGGTTGGAGTGTCATCCTGTACAACAAAGGGTTGCAAGTTCGATTCCCGGTCAGGGCACAAACCTAGGTTTCGGGTTCTATCCCCAGTCAGGACCCATACAGAAGGCAATGCATTGATCTTTCTCTTTCTCTCTTCCCTTTCCTCTCTAAAATCAATAAAAACAACCCTAGCTGGTTTGGCTCAGTGGATGCAGGGCTGGCCTGTGGACAGAAGAGTCCTGGGTTCGATTCTGGTCAAGGGCACATGCCCAGGTTGCGGGCTCAATCCCCAGTAGGGGCCGTGCAGGAGGCAGCTGATCAATGATTCTTTCTCATTATTGATGTTTCTATCTCTCCCTTCTTCTCTGAAATCAACCAAAATATATAAAAAAAATAACATTTTTAAAAATCAATAAAAACTTTTCCTTGGGTGAGGATTTATTATTATTTATTTATTTATTTATTTTTTGGTTACTCCTCACCCAAGTATATTTTTCCATTGATTTTTAGAGAGAGGGAAAGAAAAGAGAGAAACACATTGATTGATCGCCTCCCACATGAGCCCTGACCAGGGCCCGGGCCTGGAAGGAGCCCGCAACCAAGATAAGTGCCCTTGACCGGAATCAAACCCGGGGCTCTTTGGTCCCCAAGTGGAAATTCTACCACTGAGCCAAACCGGCTAGGGCTCTTGGGTGAGGATTTTTAAAAAAACACAATAAATTAAGCATCACACCTTTTAAAGTTTTTTAAACTCCAATTTTTAATTAACTAAAATGAAATAGAAATGTTTTCCCTTTATTAAATGGTTGGGCTCCCTATGAACTGTTCAGAGTAATCACTCAGTTGTGTGTAAGTTATCCTCCACCCCAATCCAGAACCAATAGAATCTGACAAATACCATAACAATTATTCCTTTACTCACTTGGCATCAAGGCTTGGACAAAACTCTGGCTGTCTATTATCTATCCATCAAATACTTCAACAGTAATAGAGGAAGTCCTTTGAGGATCCGGAAACAATCAACAGAAGCAAAGAGGCAGCTCAACAAAATCTTTTGAGTATCTACTGGAGTTCATTCATTATCCAGTTCCTATTTGCTCTTTTGCAAACACAGCAGCTTTTCTTCATATATAATTCAATTCAGGTGCTACAAAGTCATATACTTTTAGGTCTCTGTCACTGGTTCTGTAATATTTCCATTAGTAAGAAATCAAAGAATTATATCTCAATCTGCCATTTCCTCTGAATTCCTAAATAGAACATCAGTGCTTATGCACTTTAAACAAGTAAGAGTTTATTATATACTAGAGGCCTGATGCATAAAATTCGTGCAAGGGGCTCTGCTCCCGCTGCAGCGGCGGCCGCCTCTGCCTTGGTTCCCCGCCACAGCGGCTTCATCCGGAAGGACATCCGGCCTAATTAGCATATTATGCTTTTATTATTAGAGATAGCCATAATCTCCATGGATATTACATTTTTATCAATGGAAACAAATTAAAACAAAATTTGCTTCCCAAGTTTTACAATACCAGCTGAAGAATATAAAGATATCATAACCAGACTAGGTCTGAGAGCCAAGGCACACTAAAAAATACATTATGAAATGAATACCTATCATTCTTGTATATTTCTCAACGCAGGAAATGCTTAGTAACAATGTCTGTTAATGAGTGCTCATTTATAGGATTAATTTACAGATTTTATCCAAAGATAAAACCTCACAGTCCAATTAGCCCTGGCCAGGTTAGAGCATTGGCTTGAGGACTAAAGGGTTGAGGGTTTGATTTCTGGTCAAGGTCGAGGTTGTAGGCTCCATCGCAGTTGCAGGTTCCATCTCAGCTGCATGTTCCATCCCGGCCCCATCAGGGAGGTAACCAGTCCATGTGAGCTCACATTGATGTCTCTCTCTCTCTCTCTCTCTCTCTCTTCCCCCCTCCTCCCTCCTTTTCACTCTCTCTCTAAAGACCAATGGAAAAAATATCCTTGGGTGAGGATTTTAAAAAAAAAGACCAATTGAAACCAATGTATTAAATCTATATTAAAAACCTACTTTTCTTGCTGCACACCTAAACTAATATAAAATATTGACTGTCAACTGTAATTGAAAAAAAAAACAACACCTTTTTTTCTAATTTTCCAAAACTTTAATTTTGAACAAGTATAGGTCAAATCTCATGAAATCTAAATTTATGGGAGAAATCCAAAATTTTACACTGCCATTTTGTTGTAACAAATTCCTTGACAGGAAGGGTTTAGGCTGGTGATCTCATATAGGGATTTTGCTACAATATCTGCTGTATGTAATGATATCTAACATGTAGGAAAATGCATTTCTCCTATATAAGAGAATGATACATGTTTTACAATTAGCACACCAATTATTTGTTTGTAATTGGACACTCAAAACAGTTTCCTATTAAATTATTCAAAAGCTTTGAGTGAAATCTTAGAGTACTAGTAAAATCCTTATCTATGTAAAGCAAAGATAAAACAAGTCTCCATGAATGAAACCAATCTAATGGGCAAAAAAGTTCATTACTATAATTATGAAATATATACAACCAATTAAATTTACACCAGGCTGTATTGTGTGTTGTGAAAAACATAACAGTATTATATAGACTTAATTTTTATTCCTAAGGATTTTATTCCTAAAAAATATGACTAAGATCAATGTAATATGTAGTTGATAAATACTAACATAGATATCACATGCTGAATGGCATATACTATAGATAACTTTTTCAAGCTATATTCCCCTCTTGGAGGTGTTCCAGGCTGCCTCAAGAACAAAGAAAAGACAAAGAAGCCACTTAACAATTTTATGAGTGACTAAGGTAATAAAAGAACAAAATTTAAAAACCATTAGAAAAAAATACATACACTGTAGAAGTCCAAGTAAGAAAGTTGAACTATATTTCTATATTGTTTAAAAATAAAATATAAATTTGAAAGGGTCTACTACATAAGTAGCGCATTAAAGATAAAGGATACCAAAGGGGTTATGGGAGTACAAAAGTGAAAAAAAGGCCAAATTACTATTTACTTGTACACTATGTTTCAAAGACACTTGCTCCTATAAGGAATGTAGATGGTTGAGTCCCAATTCCAATTCTATCAATAATTATATAACATTAAGTTATTTAGTTTTTTTAAATTTTATTTATTGATTTTTGAGAGAGAAAGAAAGAGAGTAGGAGGGAGAGGGGAGGCAGAGAGGGGGGGAGAGAGGGAGGAAGGGAAGGGGGGGAGGGAAAGAGAGAGGGGGGGCATCAATTCTTTGTTCCACCTCCTCATACATTCATTGGTTGATTCCTATATGCGTCTCAATCAGGAATCAAGCCTGCAACCTTGCTGCATCAGGATGACACTCCAATCAACTGAACTACCCAGCCAGGGGAATAATTTAGGGTTTTTTGTTTTTGTTAATCCTCACCAGAGGATATTTTTTCCATTTTTTTCTCCTTTTAAAGAATTAGCATAAAGCAATATGAAGAAACTTTTAGCAAGGCACAGATGGAGGACAAATTACTTCTTCGGCCGGGACCGGTTTGGCTCAGTGGATAGAGCGTCGGCCTGCGGACAGAAAGGTCCCAGGTTCGATTCCGGTCAAGGGCATGTACCTGGGTTGCGGGCACATCCCCAGTGGGAGATGTGCAGGAGGCAGCTGATCGATGTTTCTCTCCCATCGATGTTTCTAACTATCTATCTCTCTCCCTTCCCCTCTGTAAAAAATCAATAAAATATATTTAAAAAAAAAAATTACTTCTTTGTTCAAGTATAAACAATGTGCTCAACCTTTCCACATCCTTCCCTTGTGCAACCCATTCCCATCAAATCTCTCAGTAAATATTAAATACTGTCTATGTGATGGAGAGAAAAAGGGTCAAGGAGGGAGGACAAACACTGTTCAAAATTAGACATAAAGCAAAACCAAAAACAGAATATAGCAATTATTTCTCCTTAATAACCTCACCCAAGCACCTAAAATGGTGTGTTACTAGTTGCATAGTTTTAGCAACTGGATCCAAGAATTCTACATTCCTTTACAAAGTATTTGGGTATCTAATAGTTACAATTATTTTTGCTTATGAGGGCAGCAAAATACAGATGGATATCCGAAGAAATAATAGCTAACCTTGAAAAGAATCAAGTATTTTTCCTACGTGCACAATAGATAGAATAATCTACAAACTATAAAGATTTTGGCAAACAGCTGAAGAACACTTACTTCTGTTCCAATTCCAGGTTGCATGCCAGAGTACACACTGTCTGGTGGAGGACCACCATACTTCCTCTGTCCTGTGGTTACATCCAGAGTATAACCAGTCCTCTCAAGCAAGGCCTAAAGGTAATTAATTATACATCTGTTTATACTTGAATATTAAATATCACACATAAATCAGTACATTATTTCCCAAAAGGTACTCCAACCTGTTAGACTATGTATTTTATAATTAGGTTAAAAAAAAGAGAGACTAAATTCACATTGGTTCCTCTCATACATGCTGTTCCCACTTTATTTTACTTCTCCTTTCCATACATTTAATGGAAAGTTATAGGCAAATTAAGTCTCTAAGGACTTGCCACTTTTTTGTTACGAGAATAGAAATAGGAGGAAAGGATTATTAAAAATTCTATGTAAGCTGACCTGAGACTACCAATTCGTACTTCATACCACAGTATTTCTCATTTTGCACCCCCTCTACTTCAATTAGACTTCCTTACTTGTTCCCTTTATATACCATACTTATATCCACCAGTGATTCTTTTCAAATAACGTGTTCTCTATCCTTAAAAAAATCAAAAGTCCTGCCCAACTGGTGTGGCTCAGTGGATGAGTGCCAACCTAGGAACCAGGAGCTAACGGTTCGATTCCCAGTCAGGGCACATGCCATGTTGCAGACTCAATTCCCAGTAGGGGACGTGCAGGAGGCAGCCAACCAATGATTCCCTCTCATTATTGATGTTTCCATATCTCTCTCCCTCTCCCTTCCTCTAAAAGTCCTACCACGCAGCTTATCCCATTTACTATTTCTGACATCTTCACTCTTTCTATTGTACTCAAATAATTTAACCTGTTTTATTTGGTCTTTTGTTTTGTATTCCTGTTACACCATAAGCTCTTTAAGAACCAGACAATTTCTCCAGGGTGGTGGACCTTATGGTCCACATGGTCTCCAAGGAATAAGAGCCCCCTGGACTACCAGCCCCAGCAAGAGGAAGAGGCCTTCAGCTGCTGGGGAGCCCTTGCCCCAGATCAATTCCCCAATACACTGAGAATCTCCTGACCACAGTTTCCATCCCAGATCCCCTGAAGAAGGGGAGGGGCTTAGGTAGCCCTACCTTGTTGTACACCATCAATAAAGCTCACTGTACCAAAAAAAAAAAAAAAGAAGAAGAACCAGACAATTTCTCATATAGCATAGATTCAAAATATTTGGCAATTACCAAATGAATATACTCAGGTTTCAAAAAACAAAGGAAACCTCATGTTTCCTAATTCCCAACCTTCCTCACAACATTATATTAGGTATTTAAGGGAAATCATAGGAAAGAAAATAATGCCTGTGCCCTAAAGGTTGTGCTTATATGAAAGGCCTACAGAACAAAGACACAATGAGAAAAAAAGAAATGCAATCAATCTAGAAAGGGGAGTTTTACACTTCATGTGTTTAAAATTATACAATGTCAGGGCAATAAGAGATATTAGACATCAACAAGCTCAGTGGTTTTCAAAAATATCTTTGGAAAAACCCTAGGATACCAGTTTCCTTAGACCTTCCATTCTTTTACCTTTGACTCAAATAGAGCTGCTCTACTTTTAAACATAGAAATACATGAAATATATTACATAATACATGCATAATATGTATATTACATATTTACACATGATGGTACTTGCATAATGTAATATACACATGTTATATATATAAAACATACAACTTATCAAGAGCAAATAGCTTTAGGGAAATAATATAGGCTTATTCAATGAACAGTAGTAAGTTTTAAAAAAACAATTATTACATCAAATCTATATATATAAAAGCCTAAGCAACCACCCGACCAGTAGCTATGATGTGCACTGACCACCAGGGGACAGACGCTCCAACTAGTAGGTTAGCTTGCTGCTGTGGTCTGGCGAATAGGTACTGGGTGAGACAGGCAGGACACGCCTTGGACGAATCCATGCACCGGGCGATTTTGGTCCAATCCCCGCAGGCCAGGCCGAGGGACCCCACTGGTGCACAAATCCAGGCACCGGGCCTCTAGTTTTCACATAATTATTTTTAAAATATTAAGCCTGGCTGGTGTGGCTCAGTTGGCTGAGCTACCAAGAGGTGCTGATTCAAATTCAGGTTGGGACTCATGCCAAGGATGCCAGTTCAATCCCCCGTAGGGGTGTGCATGAGGCAGCCGATCAATGATTCTCTCTCATCATTGATATTCTCTCTTTCTCTCTCTCTCTCCCTCTCCCTTCTTCTCTCTGCAATTAATAAAAATATATTTTTTTAAAAAGAAAAATGGGGTTATGCCCTTTTACAGATGAGGATAAAGAGGTACAAAGGAGCACTTAGGTAAGCTAATTATATGGCAGAAACTACAATTTATATTTCCTACCTACCTAAAACTGTACAAACAACTTCAACATTAAATAACTAAACAACAATATCCATTTGTTTAAGGTTCACTGGTCTTTCACTAAATGCCCTATATTTACCTTTCATAGCAGTTCATCTACTAGTATATAAAATAATAGTAATAGCCCTAACTGGTTTGGCTCAGTGGATAGAGCGTCGGCCTGCAGACTGAAAGGTCCCAGGTTCGATTCCAGTCAAGGGCATGTACCTGGGTTGCAGGCACATCCCCAGTGGGAGATGTGCAGGAGGCAGCTGATCGATGTTTCTCTCTCATCGATGTTTCTAACTCTCTATCCCTCTCCCTTCCTCTCTGTAAAAAAATCAATAAAATATTTAAAAAATAAAATAATAACATAGCCATAGCAAGTTTGGCTCAGTGGATAGAGCATTGGCCTGCAGACTAAAGGTTCCAGTTCAATTCCGGTCAAGGGCACATGCCCAGGTTTCCGGCTTGATTCCCATTAGAGGGCGTGCAGGAGGCAATCGTTCAATGATTCTCGCTCATCGATGTTTCTCTCTCTCTCTCCCTCTCCCCTCCTCTCTGAAATCAATAAAAATATATTTTTAAAAAATGACTCATAGCACTGACCAGTTTGGCTCGGTGGATGGAGTGTCGGCCTGCGGACTCAAGGGTCCCGGGTTCGATTTCGGTCAAGGGCATGTGCCTTTGTTGTGGGCGCATCCCCAGTGGGGAGTGTGCAGGAGGCGGCTGATTGATGTTTCTCTCTCATCGATGTTTCTAGCTCTCTATCCCTCTCCCTTCCTCTCTAAGAAGAATCAATAAAATATATATATATATAAAAAAATGACTCATAGTTATATGTTTTTGCTACATTCCAGGTATTATTCTAAGCAGTTTCAATATCTTAATTCCTTTAATTCTTACAACTCTGTGAGGTAGGCATGATTACTATTCCCAGTTTATAAGTAAACTGAGGTAAATAAAACTCAAAAATGAGAAAAGCAGTTATAAAAACACTTTTACCAAGAGAAAAGAAACAAAGTGTCTCTAGCTGATTTGGCTCAGTGGATAGAGCGTCGGCCTGCTGACTGAAGGGTCCTGGGTTCAATTCTGGTCAACCGTACATGCTCAGGTTTTGGTCTCGATCCCCAGTAGGGGGCGTGCAGGAGGCAGCCAACCGGTGATTCTCTCTCATCAATGATGTTTTTCTCTCTCTCTCCTTCTCCCTTCCTCTCTGAAATCAATAAAAATATATATTTTTTAAAAGAAACAAACAAACAAAGTGCTTGGAAATAAAATGAACCAGAAACATGACTGGATCAATCCAAAAAACTGTTATAGGAAACATCAATAAATATATATCACTCATAGCCCAAAGAACAAGAAATGAGGGAGAGTCTTGAATCAGAGTTCTTCACCAAACATACAATTAATCTTCGCCTCCAAAATTCTTATGTAATTTTCCCTAAGTTATTGCATTTCTAAACACTAATATTTTTAAAAAGTGGAACAGTAATGTCAACCAGCATGGCTCAGCGGTTGAGCACTGACCTATGAACCAGGAGGTCACGGTTCGATTCCCAGTCAAAGCACATGCCTGGGTTGCAAGCTCAATCCCCAATAGGGGGTGAGCAGGAGGCAGCTGATCAATGATTCTCTCTTGTCACTGATGTTTCTATCTCCCTCTCCCTCTCTGAAATCAATAAAAATATATATACTAGGGGCCCGGTGCATGAAATTCGTGCATGGGGAGGGGGGACAGATGGGGAGGAGTGGATCCCTCAGCCTGACCTGCACCCTCTCCAATGTGGGAGCCCTCAGGGGATGTCCTACTGACAGCTTAGGCCTGCTCCCTGTGGTCCTCTGATCTCTGCAGATCTGCCTGCTTGATGCCACCGCAGGCCCTGGTGTCTGCTCTCTGTGGGGGCCTGCTTGCCCTTCGCCGCCGGGGCCACGGGCAAGCAGGGCCCTGCTGTCTGCTCCCCCACAGTCTGCTGTCTGCTCGCTCGCTGCGGAGGACATTCCTGCCCCACCCCCAGCCGCTTGCGCACGCACGCCGGCTCAGAGCGCCTGGGTCCTGGGGATGTTCCCGCCACGCCCCTGGCTGCTCGGCGCCTGTGTGTGTAGGCCCGGAGTGGCCAGAGGCATTCTGGGACCCCGATTGCTCCAGGCCTACAGGCTCAGAGCAACCTGGCTCCCGAGGACACCTGTTCCCGGGATGCAGGCCACTTGGCGCCGGTGCGCCCGCAAGCAGCCGCCCTGCCCCCAGCCGCTCAGCGCCTGTGTATGCAAATTAACTCACCATCTTTGTTGGGTTAATTTGCATGCTCACTCCTGATTGGCTGGTGGGCATCATGAAGTGACAGTCAATTTGCATCTTTCTCTTTTATTAGTGTAGAATATATTTTTTTAAAGTATTCAATCTCATCATTAATTTGATTTCATTACCAAGTCAAGTTTTACCTTGATCTTTGCTTCATCAGGTCCCTTTGTAGACTCTTGCACCTTGCTTCCTTGTTTCTCCCTTTGCCTGTAGGTCTTCATAACTCCACATAAAAATGCACTTTTGTTCTAGAACAGGCAAGTAATTCAATGAAAAAGAATTACCAGGAATCGTTGAAGGGTAAAATACATATGAAATTTAATTTCAGAAGACCAGAATTTAAACAAAATATTTACTCATTTATTCACTCAATAAGTATTTGCTGAGTGGTTACTATGTGCCAGCGAATGGTGCAGAAAACAGCAAGACAGTCTTTCATTTGTTGATATTTAAATGCATCTGGACTATCTTTGCCACATGTTCGAAAACTATTTCTCCCACCTTCATTACTTCCCTTGAAGAAAATAAAACAGGATCAAATGATCCAAAATGTTTAAAATCTGAGCAATGTAAACAATAAAAAACCAGTAACAATTAGCAAACTTTGATTTTAAGTTTTTAAAGTAACTTACTACAAATAAAGGAGAGGAGGGACACTTTTTTACTTTATACTGTTTCTGAAAACTCTTTGCCATAAACAAAAGATTTTTCCTCCCTTAAACTGATTTTTTAAAAGAAGCAAAGGTAGCCTAACTGGCATGGCTTAGTGATTGAGTATCACCTATGAACCAGGAGGTCACGGTTCAATTCTGGGTCAGGGGACATGGCCGGTTTGTAGGCTCCATCCCCACTGTGGAGTGTGCAGACGACAGCCAATCAATCAAATGATTCTCTCTCATCACTGATGTTTCTATCTCTCTCTCCCTTCTTCTCTGAAATCAATTAAAAAAAATAAATAAATAAAAGCAAATAAATAAATAAATAAATAAATAAAGACAAAAAAATACTACTACTCCACAGGAAAAACGTAATAGTAAAATAACTTCAGGTCATTAGTTATTCAAAGACATTTCTGAGTAATAGCCTTACCTGAACATGTGATAAGTCGCTTTCCTTGAACTGTTGTAGTACAGACAGAGCTCCTTCTTCATTAAATTCCCTGAGAGCATCAATTGCTCTTTCATCAAGATCCACATAAGCTACCAATCCTACAAATCAAATTGAAAGGGGGTAACATTATTGCAACAAAAGGGATACTCTAATCTGTGCTATCAATGTTTAATCAAGAACAGTTACATTCAATACTATCACTAACACACTACATTTTCATTTTACTATATGCATATGGGCAGCTATACAAATACTATATAGAAAGGTCAAGAGTTCAAATATGAAAATAAAAGATAAAATGTCAGTAACTACAAACATGAATTTTAATCATGTTTGAAATTATCCTTAGCTTTTCATATAGGGGTGTAAATATATCCCATAAAAAACATAAAAATCTTAACCCCATTTCCCACTGGTCAGAGGTTTAAGTCTTGGAAGTTAAATCTGATGTACACACACACAGATTAAGCATTAATATAACAAATTCTGGTTTATGTTAAGAGTGGTAACAACATACTGTATTTCCCAAGGATCAATCTTCAACTTATATAGACTGTTGTAGTTGTTGCTAACCACACAAGAGGTGGGGGGCAGGGGGAGGGGGATAAGAAAGAACCACTTTTACTAAATAATTTATTCCGCTCTCCAAAAAGTATCAAAGGCTTTTCCTCCTCAGCACCAAAGATAACATGAAACACATTCGTTTATCTAAGCATCTACTTTGCTGCAGTCAGAATGTGGAAAGGCATAATTTTAAACTCTTCTACGAATTCAAGTGCAACTTGATCAGTCAAATCTGAAAGTCGCATTTTAAGGCATTTTTTTTTTCTTCTGAAGTGTCAAGCTGAGATTTAAAAGATGCTGTGGCATTCACAACACTGTCAACAATGACAATTTTTTTCAAATGGCATTAAGGACTTACAAGTAAACTATACAGAAAATATACACTGCATTCTGTATATGTAGTATATTTAACTGCACACAGAACATCCACTAAGTTTCAAATATAATCACTTAAGTCTGTTAAGTGTTATATTTCATCTCCATATATGTATAAGGAATATATTTCATAATTGATCCTATGTAAAATAGAAATATTTGGCAGATTAAAACCCTAAGTCCATATGAACTAATATCAGAAGTGACTCCATTTGGTAAAACCAAAAAGAACTTTATTCCATACAGCAAATATATTTTAAATAAATGTAATGCCACTTGCAAAGGTACCTTTAAAAAATGTTGCCAGGATTTATTTTAAAAGCTCAAAATGAGCAACTCTAAATAATTGGAGTTTCCTTACTTAAATATTCCATATCAACACCCAGAGCCACACCTCAGGACACCCAGCAATCCATTCTATCAATCCAACCCTACACTTAAAACAATCAGCCTTTTATCAATAACAAAGCACTCTGCCAAGAGAGCATCTCTAAGCAGACCACTGCCAATTCTCTATGGCAGAACGTCACAGAAAGTTCCTGAAGACTGATTTTCAAATGGGACCATCACTCAGGAATAATTTTTAGATGTCATTTTAATGTCTGAAATTATCCTTAGCTTTTCATATCTAAAATAAATTTTAAGGACAAAAAAACCCCACACCACTACATGTTACTATGGTACTTAAGACACATTTGTGAGACAATTCAATTCTCTCTCCCAAAATCTGGATAGGCACACAAAACACTGAGGAAGGAAGTTTCCATCCATGGCCCCAAAGGGGGAAGATACGTTTATTTTGAACAACACTCTCTAAGGGTAAATATTTCTCTCCCTCTTTAGAACTTCAAACCACTTACAACCAACCATATTAAGATGTTCAAATTTGCCTAAGTACTTAACCAGGGGACTTCTAGATTTAAAAAAGCAGCTGTTACAAACCAAACACTTCCATATTACTGAGAGATGTGTGTTTCTATTTAATAGAAACGAGACAAGCACAAACTCTCAAGGAATCTGACATTTATTATCATTTCAGACAATACAGTCTAACCAATCCTCTTATTATGCCACCTAATCAGACCTAAGCTGATTTAACAATCACTTTAAGAAGCTAAAAGTAGAAAAGTAAAAGCAAAATGATGACTGATTTTAAATTAAGGGAAAAAGTAAAATTTGATATGCTGAAACATACATTTTACTTGGTGGTAAATCTAAGACAAATTGATGCACTGTTCTGAAACAACTAAGACTGCATATTCAACACTAAGAAGGCTTCAAAATAATGAGATAAGAATATCAAAGTCAAACCCAATATGCCCTCAATGAAGGGAAAGTAACAAACATTCAGCTCTACATAGATCAGAAACAATAAGTATTATTTAACCTTAACAAAATCTATAAAATTCAAAGTGGTTTGCCCTCACTTTCATAACCAGTCAGAAACAAGAAATGCATATTATACCTGTCTGAAATATTTCATCAAGTCTTTCTGCCACCTTCTGTGGGAGGCCTGCCTCTATCAGTGTCTTGTAGTGTTCTGTGTGAGTTACACTGGAAGTATCCATTGGTTCTTCCTCTTCTTTTAACTGTACCGCATTACCATTCACCTGATTAGCCATTTTATTATGCTGCTGGAAAAAATTCAGGAGCTATATTACATTAAGCCAAAAATAACTAGTTTGTAGGACAATGCATGATTTATCTAAACTAATTTGTATACATGCTGCTAATAACCTCTATCAAAATAATATTTTATGCCTTTTGTGATGTATCTGACCTAAATTTGCAATAACAATCCTGTAAAACCATAGAAAATGTACATGGAAGCATTAGATCTTTAAGGAACTTCATGTACACTAGGTTAAATAAAGGCTTACATTTACTTAGGTAAAATCGCTGATTAACAAAAGCAGCTGTTGTGTCCTGACGAGTATATCAACAAATCACCAGAAAATCCTAAAAAGCCCCTCAGCACTCAATTCTTATACCGTTTTTTAAAGTTTGGTTTAAAAACATAATGAACACCCACACACCACTTTAGCAAGGTTTAAGAACATTCAAATTTTCCTAGCTCTACTTCAAATCCAAGATAGTGTGAAATAAATGCCCTGCTGTCTCTGATTCAACACACTGGTAGTTTGGTTTCTCCGCCTCACATAAAACAAAACAAAAAAACACACAACTTGACATTATTTTTTGTTCTAAAATTAATTTGCTATTCCCATTCACAGATTTAAAAGAAAAAATGACCAAGTTTAAAAGCTAAAAGATTGTTTAAGTCCACATAAAATAAAAAGTGAGCTGTAATTGAGGTTGCTTCATATTAAAAAAATCATGAGTACATATTGAATTTTTCACATCAGTAAAATAAAGCTGCAAAAACATAATAAAGAATGGACAACTAATTTCTTCCAAATAATTTCAAAAAACATTACTTCACTAGGATAAACTTAGGTCAGCTGTCTCAGATTAACCTACCCAAATCATTTTGCATATTCAACCTGTATGTAATGTTGAAATGAACCAACTCCCTAAAGAGAGAGATTAAATCGTAAAACCATACAAAGCCAGTCTCTATACTGCCTCAAGACAGAAAATTAGTTTGTGGTGAAATTACAATGTGATGAAGATAATAAGCATCAGAATATAGAAATTGCAACAAATACTGAAATAAAGGGCATGAAGGTGGATCGCAAGAAAAAAACCTACTTTTACTGATGAAACTCAAGATACCTAGTCAACTATAAAGAAAATACAAGTTTCCTAAAAGCACTAAAACTCCTAAGATAACCACACTTCCAGATTGCTTATCAAAGACTATGCAAATGCACCAGGTGCCCGTTTTCTGACTTAAAGCAACTTTTTCATTTCAAAGTCCACTAATACTTAGTTGAAGTTAAAGAAAAAGGGAGGAAGATTGAGAGGAAGGAGGTAATAGATAGTAAGAAAGGGTTACTCTGAAATGAGATAATATCATGACTTCTTATGATTACAGATCATTATTAAGACTTGAGAGACCACTAATGTTTATACAGGCACAGACTTGGTGGTTAAACTCTGGGTTGATAAATGTTTCTCAAGGCAAGCCTCAAATTCTGATGAACTGGCACACTTTTGACCACACAAAATGACTTACAGTGTAAGATGAATACGTTTACTGATTAGTAACAACCTATTTCCATGAAGATGCATCCTAAAGTCCAAAGTCTCTTTGTGAATATATAGTTCTATTTTCCCATGCTCCCCGACCCCCAAATACGACCATAAGATGATCAGAACTCAAACGCTCTCATCAGCATCACAAGACCCTTACAGTATTGCATCTGGAAATACTATTAGTCACAGAAAGCAAGCAAATTTTTAACAGAAAAGTTCAATGAACATCTGTTAAGGTGGCATGTTTTTTAAAGTATATGTAAAGCAAAAAGACAAGCTGCATATTAAGGACAAGACAGAAATATTTATGGCTACTATTTTATTGCAAAGGCTCACTGCAAGTTGATCCAAAAATGGTTGAAATTTCCGACAACAAAAAAAAAAATTGTAAACTTCAACCAAAAAATGTAAAGTAAGTAGGTTCTAGAAAATAAAACCTTTCAGATCACGGAAACACCTTTCTCTTCGAACCAAATACCATGTGCTCATTTAAAAAAAAAAAAAAAAGACTTCTTTAGGTCACAGGAGACCACACCTAAAACTCTTGTCAATTCAACACAATGCCACACAGCCAAATTCTGATGCAGCAAATATACTAATGTTAACTGTAGTCATTTGATCTCAGCATTTTTTGCAAAAAGCAAAAACTTCATTAAGATTTAAAAGGGCTGCTGGGAGATTTGGGAAGTCAGCACTAGCCCCTCCCTGGCTTTTGCTAAACATCTCTGTGCAAATTCTTCACATGAAGAGACGGGTCGTGAAAGAACCAACGAGAGGAAAACTAACGGTTATCTCAGGGTTTAAGAGTCTCAAGCCCTTATCCTGCGACTGACTCATGAGACATACATTCAGCCTCTGGAAGACGGCAGAACCTCAAACAGGCAGCGCGAAAGGACCGGACCTTTCGAGAACCCAGTGGCTGTAAGTTTTAAATGTTGGCAATATGCTCACTGCCGTCTAAGAGAGAACCCCCGTGCCTATGAAGTGCGCCTAAAACATTCTTAGAATTACATATTTCAGGCGCCGCTTGACGCCTAAGTTTCACGGCCCCTAGTAGTCATTTTTTCCTTCAAATCCCGACTCGCATGCAGCATGGGGAGGGGGGAAAGGTTCCCTACACACGTTGGCCTTCGGCGTCCGCTCCCACGAAAGTTTTTTCTCGGCTCAAATAGCCCGGGGTTTGCATCCCGCCCTCTGTCCACCCCACCCCTTCACGCCCGTCCGGACCATCAACACATCCCACTCGTGGCGAGGGCGGCTGGTGAGGGAGCGAGGCGGCTCCGGCAGGGAGAGGCGACGGGGCTGCGGGCGCCTT
>NW_005367431.1:5743080-5746336 GCF_000412655.1 Myotis brandtii | reverse complement strand
CCCACCCCCACCCCCACCCTGGGGCCTTGGTGCGAAAATGAAAACTGGGGACCGGGTGCCTAGCCCGGGTCGGGTCGAATCGGGGCTCCCGGCCCCTCCCCCCACGGGCCTGGGCGAGACTCACCCGGGAAGAGCAGGGGCCGGCGGCCAGGCCCGTGAGAATCAGCGCGAGGCGCTTTGAAAACGACTAGAAATGGCGCGCGCGCCACCCCCTCCCCCCGTCATGGACAGAGATGCGATCCCGGCAGCACGCGGGGTTTCCCGGAACTGCTTCCAGGGACTCCGAGTTGCCGGGCAATCACCTCGCTCAATGGCCTGAGAAGCAGCTCCGGCGACCAATGGGAGCAGGAAGAGGAGTATCCCGCTGGACCGCTCGGGAGCCAATCGATAGAGCCCTCGGCTGAGCCAATGAGGTAACTCAGCGCCGCTGGCTGTGGCGCCTCCGGGGCGGGGGCAGAAACACAAAGGGGTCTGTGGTGAAGCCCGGGCTAGAGGCGAGTCTGCGGGGCACCAGGCCCTGAGGGCCGAGGGTCCTGCCGGCTAGCCTGCTGCTGACCGGAGGTCAAAAACCTGGGCCTCGCGCCTCGTGGCAGCCTCCGGACCCCCGCCCCCTCCGTCCCCGCGGGCTCGCTCCATCCCGGCCCTCCCGCCCCTTCGCCGGGGCTGCAGCGTCCTGAATCCCCGCTAGCGGCGCCGCCGCCGCCTCTTGCACCAGACACGCCCACCGCCACGCGGTCGGGCCTCCCTTTAGGTCAGTGGTTCTCAACCTTCCTAATGCCGCGACCCTTTCATACAGTTCCTCATGTTGTGGTGACCCCCAACCATAAAATTATTTTTGTGGCTACTTCATAACTAATTTTGCTGCTGTTATGAATCGTAATGTAAATATCTGATATGCAGGATGTATTTTCATTGTTACAAATTGAACATGGTTAAAGCATAGTGATTAATCACAAAAACAATATGTAATTATATGTGTTTTCTGATGGTCTTAGGCGAGCCCTGTGAAAGGGTCGTTCGACCCCCAAAGGGGTTGCGACCCACAGGTTGAGAACCGCTGCTTTGGGTCATCTTTGGGACTCCGGTTAGACCGCGATTGGGGGATGATTTTGGCTGGTCGTGTGGGGAATTCAGGGTAGAAAATCGTGCCGTGGGACGATCGGAACACCGCCCCTCCCCTCTGTCTCGCTGGCTCCCTTCCACACATCGTTGGGAGCAACTCAGAATGTGAGAGAAATCAAGTGGGCAACAAAAGCAATGCTACCCACAAATGATAGAGCAGGGACTTCTTCCCCACAGGGCTTGGAGTCAATTAGTATTTATAAAGTAGGGCAGATATGTGCCTCCATGAAGCCTTCTCCTTGCTGGGAAAAGGGCTAATTCCCAAAGGAGACTAATTCCAGTGATCTCTAAACCTGTTTCTCACCTCCCCCCCCCTCCCCCCTCCTAGCTTGGCTCCCTAGCTTCGCCTTAGTCCAAAACCGTTTCATCCCACAGACCTCCAAGCCAGTCCTTCGTTCCCTATCCTGAGCCCAGCCTCCAATGCCCTACCCCCTCAGGGAGTGGAGAAGGTTCAGCAGGGGTCTGCAGCATTTCCAGACACTCTCTAGTCTAGTATCATTTAAATGTCTCAGACCCGCCCTAGCTGGTTTGGCTCAGTGGGTAGAGCCTGGGCCTGCTGATTGGAGGGTCCCCATTCGATTCTGGTCAAGAGCACATACCTGGATTTGTGGGCTTGGTCCCCAGTAGGGGGTGTGCAGGAGGCAGCCCACCCATGATCCATGATTCTCATCATTGATATTTCTATCTCTCTCTCCCCTCTCCCTAGGTTCGATTCCGGTCAAGGGCATGTACCTTGGTTGCGGGCACATCCCCAGTAGGAGGTGTGCAGGAGGCAGCTGATAGATGTTTCTCTCTCATCGATGTTTCTAACTCTCTATCCCCCTCCCTTCCTCTCTGTAAAAAAATCAATAAAATATATTAAAAATAAATAAATTTCTGCCCTAGCTGGTTTGGCTCGGTGGATAGAGGGTTGGCCTGTGAACTGAAAGGTCCCAGGTTCGATTCCAGTCAAGGGCACATGCCCAGGTTGCAGGCTCAATCCCCAGTAGGGGGCCTTCAGGAGGCAGCAGATTAATGATTCTCTCTCATCATTGATGTTTCTCTCTCTCCCTCTCCCTTCTTCTCTGAAATCAATAAAAATATTTAAAAATAAATAAATTTCTCAGACCCTACCAACCAAAAATTAATTATTGAAAATCTATGTGCCCAGTACTGAGCTGTCTCGGTGAATCCAGGTTTTGTGTTGTGAGATGTGAAACACAGACAAATGCTGGGATCTTTAAGAAAAATGATATAAAATGATACAAATTTAGAAACAGAGTCTAGGAAGGACATGGTAAAAGGAAAAGACCTTGAAGCTTAAAATTTATTAGCCTCTAGCTCAAGGATTCTTAACCTATTTTTTGCTATTTGACCAGTCTGGTAAAAGCTGTGGATCTCGCCCAGCTTGTGTGGCTCAGTGGTTGAGCATCAACCTATGAACCAGGAGGTTGTGGTTTGATTCCTGGACAGGGCATATGCCTGGGTTGCATGCAGCAGATCAATGATTCTCCCTAATCATTGATGTTTCTACCTCTCTCTCCCTCTTCCTCTGTGAATAAAAAAATATATTTTTAAAAAGCTATGGCCCACCCTAACCGGTTTGGTTCAGTGGAGCGTCGGCCTGCAGACTGAAGAGGCCCGGGTTCGATTCCGGTCAAGGACATGTTCCTTGGTTGTGCACACATCCCCAGTAGGGGGTGTGCAGGGGGCAGCTGATCGATGTGTCTCTCTCATCCATGTTTCTGATCTCCCCTCTCCCTTCCTCTCTGTAAAAAAAAATCAATAAAATATATATTTTTTTAAAAAGCTATGGCCCTAGTCGGGTTGGCTCAATGGGTAGAGCGTCAGCCTGCAGACTGAAGGATTCTGGGTTTGATTCCTGGTCAGGGCACATGCCCAGGTTGTGGACTCGATCCCAGTGGGAGGTGTGCAGGAGGCAGCCAATTAATGGTTCTCTCATCATTGATGTCTCTATCTCTCCCTCTCCCTTCCTCTCTAAAATCAATAAAAATACTTTTAAAAAACTTGATATATTAATGTTTTTCTTTATTAACACATGAAATGTCAAGATCTTGCAGTGGGTCACATAACTACTGAAATTTTTTTTTTTTAAATATATTTTATTGATTTTCTACAATAAAATGTGATATGA
>NW_005367431.1:5725170-5743021 GCF_000412655.1 Myotis brandtii | reverse complement strand
TGTCTCTATCTCTCCCTCTCCCTTCCTCTCTGAAATCAATAAAAATACTTTTAAAAAACTTGATATATTAATGTTTTTCTTTATTAACACATGAAATGTCAAGATCTTGCAGTGGGTCAAATAACTACTGAAATTTTAAAGCAACTAGAAGATATTTCAAGAAATCCATAATAAAATGTGATATGAAAATATCTGGATTTCGCCCTGGCTGGTTTCTCAGTGGTTAGAGCATCTGCTCAAGGACTGAAGAGTCTCAGGTTCAATTCTGCTGAATGGCACATACCTCAGTTGCAGGTTCGATCCCCAGATCCATGAGGCAACCAATCAACGTGCCTCTCTCACATTGATGTTTCTTTCTTGCTGTCTCTCCCCTTCCCTTCCACTCTCTAAAAAAGTCAATGAAAAAAAATCATCTGGTGAGGATTAACAACAACAACAACAAAAAAGAAAATGTCTGGGATTTCTATTGACAGTGAAAGGTACTGCTAATTCTATTGTGGTTTGTTGCCTGCATTCACAATGGAGGAAAATGCTGAATTTCAGTTGGACGTTAGTGAAAATAAAGATGTTATTTCTTTCCATCTCAGTCAAAAGATTGTTGAATTTCATTCAAAGGCTCTTTTAAGGCTACAGTGGCCACAAGATAAGAACCCTTTGGTAATCAAAGCAATTCTATCATCCAACAGTTTCTGGTGTAATATTTCGAGTATGTAGCCATACAGTCCTTCTAAGTATACTCCACCATTTTAGACCATATATCTTGATATCTTTATTTGGAAAACATGGTCATCTGAGCTTTGCATTTCCAAAAGAAAACTGTGTGTGTGTGTGTGTGTGTGTGTGTTCATGAATTCAATATTCCACAAATGTTTATCACATGCCCTCTACATACAAATCACTGTTAAAAATAGGAACTATAAACTGAATAAAACATAATCTCTGCCCTCAAAGAGCTTACATTTGAGCAGACAAGGCAGGCAAAGTATACAAATAAATATAATAAAAATGAGCCCTAGCCAATTTGGCTCAGTGGATAGAGCATCAGCCTGTGGACTGAAGGGTCCCAGGTTCAATTCTGGTCAAGGGCACATGCCCGGGTTGCAGGCTCAATCCCCAGTAGGGGGGCGTGCAGGAGGCAGCCAAACAATGATTCTCTCTTATCATTGATGTTTCTATCTCTCTCTCCCTCTCCCTTCCTCTCTGAAATCAATAAAAATACATTTAAAAATATATGCATATAATAAAAATTAGTTGTTATCAAGAGCCCCAGCTATATCCCCAATCTTTTGAGATTAGATAATAAATCAGTGCACCAGGCCATTCCACAACCCTTCCTTGTCACACACCAAATTTGTGGTCTGAGTTGGTATGTTAATGAACATGTTTTTGCTTCTTAAAACAATGACAGGACACCAGAATATTCAAATTGAAGCTTTGACTTACAACCTGAAGTTAACAGAGGATGTTTTAAATTATCAAACCTTCTTACTGGATCCTTAGATTAATCTTCATCATGCTTGTTTGTTTCATGACATCTAGCCTATTCCTCAGACTCCAAACATGATTATATCCATTCAGCCTCTCCAAAATGCCTTCACTTGCCACTCACAAGAATAAGCCACCCGGACATTAGTTCAAAGGCACAGACAGGAAAAAGGAAAATAAAGAAACAATGTAGAAAGGAAGAACCCACAAGAGAGAAATGGAAAATGGAGAAACACCATGTGTAGATTGTTCGTGGAAAGTGCATTAAAAATCAACTCATGCTGACATTTAGGTGCCAAGAGTCCTCTACTCAGCTTTACTTGAAAACCTCAGTTCTGCCTTGAATTGTTTCATTGTCAAATAGAACTATTTATTTTCTTCACCAAACTTCAATAAATTGTATTATTTTAAGGTACTTTCCAAAATGGTGGTGCTCCAATAGAAGTCGACCAGAACTGAAGGCTGTTTTTCTTTTTTTAAAAAGGTGCCATATGGCTGACTTGCAATAGCTTGTAGTCAACCTACCCTTAAGATCTTATTGAATGCCTGCTTTATTGTAATTTTTAAGCATTTTAAAAAAGATTATCCTTGGACTAGCTTATTAAATTCCCTAATTCTCAAATTCACCAAAGCTGTTTTAATGGGAAGAAAGTATATTTTCATCTTAGTGGCACAACATTTTAAACAATAATCAGTACCATTCTACTCTCTGTCAATTGTATTTCATATACTATTGCTGATCCTTACACAAACCTTAAAGATTAATAATATCATGCCATTTTATTGAGAAAACAGGGCTCAGAGAGGTTAAAACATTTGCTCAAAACCACATAGCTGAACTAAGACTCAAATTCAGGTCTGTGTGACTCCAAAGCTACTTCACTAAGCTGTTTTTCAACTTGAAGTTTCAGCATTGGCAGATTCTTCATTTGTAAAGGTACATATTTTTACTAGTCAAATAATAATCATAGTCATATGATTAATAAGTTGGAAGATACTATTTAGGGACCAAAGCAAACTGATATAAGGTAACGAGAATAGGCATGGCTGGGTAGCTCAGTTGGTTAGAGTGTTGTCCTGATATATCCCCAGTCAGGGCACATACAAGAATTAACCAGTGAATGCATAAATAAGTGGAACAACAAATCAATCAATCTCTCTCAAATAAAAAAAAAAACATAATGAGAACATTTCTTCATATGATTTGCAAATTAGTTTCTCAATGCAATTTGAGCTTATCCTGAGGAACGACAGTATCTACATAACAAAATTGTGGCCTCACAAGATCTCAGCATTGGGGAGCAACAAACCTTCAGGTAGGTTTGTTAGAAAAGAAAATGTCTTGCCTTGGCTGGCATGCCTAAGTGGCTAGAGCAGGGGTGGGCAAACTTTTTGACTCGAGGGCCACAATGGGTTCTTAAACTGGACCGGAGGGCCGGAACAAAAGCATGGATGGAGTGTTTGTGTGAACTAATATAAATTCAAAGTAAATACCATTACATAAAAGGGTATGGTCTTTTTTTTTTTTAGTTTTATTCATTTCAAACGGGCCGGATCCAGCCCGCGGGCCGTAGTTTGCCCACGGCTGGGCTAGAGCATCAGTCCTCATACAGAAGGGTCTCGGGTTTGATTCCTAGTCAAGAGCACATACCTGGGTTGCAGGTTTGAACCCCTGTCCCGTTCAGGGCGCATTCTAGAAGCAACCAATTGATGTGTCTCTTTCACATCGATGTTTCCCTCTTTTTTCTCTCTCCCTCCCTCCCTTCCTTCCACTCTCCCTAAAAATCAATGGAAGAAAATATCCTCAGATGAGGATTAACAAAAAAGAAAAGGTTTCATAAAGGTTTACCTATATGGGCTTCATAATACTACTTAACACTTGTTAAGAATTTACCATGTTATCTTACTTAATGCTCACAACAATATATGAATATGAGGCCAAGTACCAAAAGGTATCACCTCTTTCACAAATGAAGAAACTAAGGCTCAAGTCAGAGCTGAGACTCAAACTCTAGTAACTCCTAGAACAAGTTAGGTATGAGATCCGAAAGATGAGGAGGAGTCGGCCAGAAAGAAAGAGATGCTGCTGGGATAGTGTTGCAAGTGCAGGGAAAGTACAGAGGACAGAAGCTGAGGAGAGCAGCAGAGGCCAGATCATAGATGGCCTCCTCCCAAGTCACACTGATGGAGTTCCACTGTGTGCTGCCGGTGATGGAAAGCACGAGAAGGTTTTATATAGAACAGTGGCAAGGAGAGATTTGCCCTTCAGAAAGCTCATACTAGCTGCAGTAAGGGAGTAGACTTGAAGGGGGTTGAAAACAGAAGACTCATCATGGGGTTATGTAAGGAAGATGTGGCCTGGTAGTGGTCTGAATAATTGCAGTTAATATTTTGAGCCCTGTTACTTCATTTTAATCTTTGTAACTCTATGAGGTAGATATACTTACCCCGTTTAATGGATGGGAAACCCAAGGAACAGAACAGCTAAATAATTTGTCCAAGGTCACAAGGTAAGTGGTGGCAGTAGAGCAAGGTAGGAACATTGGAAAAATATTTAAGAGGTGGTATGGTCATGTCTAGGTGACTATTCAACTCATTGATTTTGGGAGGATGGCTACAGGAGCAGGAATTATCAAATATGATATGCAAGTTTCTAGCTTGGATAACTAGGTAATGAGCCAGTTAGGAAACACAGAAGCAAGTGGTGGTAGTGGAAGAAAGTGGTAGGTTCAGTTTGAGGTTTGATTTTAACGTGCCTGGGTAGTTTCCAAGTGGAGATATCTACAACGCAGCTAGCTGCAGGGGCTGGTGTGAACCTCAAAGTGAGTCTTTGAGGTCATCAGCCTCAACCTCGCCCAGAAGCAAAATCAAAACCACCTTTGGAGAAGCTGAAAACTATACAAACTTTGAACATGAAGCATTTAGAAAAACTTACTCCAATGGTTTTAACTACAAAACAATATTAGATCATTACAGGGTAGTTTTCTATTAATTTTACTTCTCAGTTATTTTTTACTAATGGCCCTTTACCTTGAAATCTATAGAGAAGCAGGGCCCAAATTGTCTACACCACCGTCTTTTTCTCCCAGGGCATAGGAACTCTTCTTTGTACAGCACTCACTTTTGAAGCACAAGGGAATCATTTAACAAATTATCATTTCAGTGCACTCAGTGGGGTCCTAATCTGGAAGCATAGCCCTAACCCAGCGGTTCTCAACCTGTGGGTCGCGATCCCTTTGGGGGTCGAACGACCCTTTCACAGGGGTCGCCTAAGACCATCGGAAAACACATATATAATTACATATTGTTTTTGTGATTAATCACTAGCTTTAATTATGTTCAATTTGTAACAATGAAATTGGTGGTCACCACAACATGAGGAACTGTATTAAAGGGTCGCGGCATTAGGAAGGTTGAGAACCACTCTCTAGCCTCCTAGAGAACAAAGAGGAAATCTGCTTTGTTATAATAGGGAAATATTAACACATCAAATAACCTTAGAGGGAAGACTCCAGGTGAATTTCTCCTGGTGAAATGGCATTTTCCTTCCCAGAAATTAAAAATGCAGAACTTATAGATGGAGAAATAGTTTTTAAAAAATGCTTTGATAAAATTTCTTTTCCAAGTCTTGGCTATGAGATTATTTCAGTTTTTCTTCCATGTTTGTATCTTTGCCCAATTTAAAGCACTTCCACTCCTTACCTTTGCCTAGACTGGCCATTTAAAAAAAAAAAAAAAAAGGTTTCGTAAGAGAAAATTACTGGTAAGTCATTTGAAAATTGTGGCCACACCCTGGCAACACATAATCACTGCCTTAGGCAGATGGTGCAACTGTGTCATGAATAGAGAGCCTTTGACTGTTTCTAAGAGGTATCTGTTCTGGAATCCCAGCACAGGTTCAGGAGAAATTGTTTAGTAGATACCAAAAATATCTCCTTAAAGCAACAAGGCCTCCTTTCAGTTTTCCTTTTGGATGTGGGTTTTTTTTTTTTCTTTTCTCCAACAAAGCTAATGAGCCAGTCATTCATACCAAATATGTCCATGTTGCCTTGCCACCAGCCTAATCTTCATAGGAAGTTGTTCAAGTTTTTGCATCTTCCCAAAATATGGCAATATCCAAAGGGTTCACCAATGCGTGAACACAATGTACTCCCAAATTACCATAAAAACATCTGTACAAAGGAATGAATGTAAAGAATGATTGTGCCCAATTTTAATGAATCCGATAAAAACCCATTTTGTGAATCCGTGCTGGATTACTAAAATAATTCTCAGGTTTTTTTATTTTAAAAATTATACTTTTAATTATAGAATATTGTTAGAATAATACAGATATAGACACTAGGATAACTGACCAATACCATAAGGAAAACTGTTCTACGTACTTACTTTTTCATTCACTCTCCACAACCATAGAAAACAGGCACAAAGTGTTCAGGGTATGTGCAGAAGCAGCCAGAGTCTTGGGAGCAGAAGGCATGCAAAGAGAGTCTGATGCATAACTCCTACACAAAGTTCAACATATGGGCAGCAATTGGTAGAAAAAGAGGAGAAAGAGCTGGTCTGGCCCTTGCCCTTTTAACTTCCCAGCTGGAGTGTACATGTTTGGAGAGATGGCTGGGGTACTTAGAAGCCAAAAGCAGCAACAGGCACAGTTTCAGGTTGGGGCAGGAGAGAAGGGAAGAAAAAGGGAGTGAAATACAATTAGGTCAAGAAGATGCTGTCTTCTATGGCCACTCCAAAACTGATGCCCTAATGGCTCACAGAAACAGGAGAACTTTGATATTCATTAAAACCATCAGCAACACTGATATGGTAAAGACATATTCGAGTTTAGTCATTAAGAACATGTAAGTCATTCAACAATTAAAATATGAATACCCACAGTCGGCTAGATTTTGTATCGAACGAAAAACATGCTTCTTGCCCCAGTTTACATTTAAATAGGAGTGGCAACAGAAAGAAAGCTCCTTGGTGGAGTGGTTTTTCATTTTGTTACTTTCGAGGTTGTGTCATTTGCAAGTGATGCAGTCCCACACAGCTGTGGGTCATAATTCACTACAGTACCCGACCCTAGAGACCATGAGCTCTTTAACACCAAGTCCCAAAGAGCTATGGCAAAAGTAGTTTTCAAATGTTACAACTTTCATAATAAAGCACAGTAGAAATAACTTGAGACACGCTAAACAAAAATTTCCGTGAGTCCCATTTCCTGGGCATCAATTTTCTTCCACTCACACCCCCAAGTACTTGGATAAGCACCAACATTTGAGATATTTCTTAATTCTTATTTAGGCTGAGATAAAGAGAACTGACACTACTGAGCTTACATTGGGTCAACTCTTATTTTAACCATTTATATCTGTAGGCTGACAGGATGAAAATACATTTCTATAGGCTTATTAATTCCTTGTTACTAGCCCAAAGAGACGGTCAGGCTGAGAACAGGACAATCAGTTATCTCCCACAATTGACTGATAAATATAAACAAGTGTGTAGTTCTGTACAAAGACAGATCTTACAAGAGTGCACATTAAAGCATTAGTGTTTAAATTTTTTCATCATAAAGAATGAAAAAAAAACATTTTTCAATTGGAGTGTATCTGTAGTTCTGTCACACAATCAACATCACCCAAGAACATGCTAATTCTGTGTGAATTCAGTTTCTGCTATTGGAAAAACCACAGGAATACACATTTTACTGTACATACACATGCTCTTATGCAAGCTAAGAGAAACACTGGGATGTGGCCCTTATCAAATCCTAGAGTTAGCAGTATAGGGAGGATTGATCTTAAAGGGCAGAGGGGAAAGTACACAGAAATGACCTGTGTTCCTTGGGAAGGGACTCTGTGCTTCCTCCCCTGAAATTGTCAAATCCACCTGCTCCTTACACTCCACCAACACTTATGGTCCTATCTTTCCTTGAAGACATTTTCCCTACAATGTTCCCTAGAGTGATCCCCAAAGGAAATTAATAAATTCTGACTAATGGCAATAAAAACAGTGGGCATCACTTCCTAAAGTCACCACCATTGATGACACAGTCCCCAAACCTGTGTTTCATTTATCCTTGCAATCTGTATCTTCAGTTAGCTTTCACAAAGATGCAAGCTTTTAAAAAGTTAATTAGAAACAATGAGAAGGAAAAATGTTATGATCATTGCCTTCATCATGCAGAATCCAGCTCTCAGGAAGTCAGAAAGGTACAAGTGCATGAGCAACTCAAGGACAAAGCCTTTTGAGTGGTAAGACGTGTGTGCCCAAATACTATGGTAAGTGAATAAGTGTGGCAGTTCAGGCAGTCTCTCATCTTTCTCCAAAGCAGCTGTGACCACCCTATTACAGTCCAACATTTCCCTTAGCACAGTTTTTTGAGCTAAGGCAAGGAGAAATACCTTTTAAAAATTTACTCTATTTCCAGTCCTGAGCATTTACCAGCATTTATTATCTAGACTTCAGAGTTCCAGTTACTCATGGGGCTGATTTCGATGAAGTACTTCATTAATATTGAGTGAATAAAAATCACTATTTTGGAGAGGGAATAACATTCCCAAAGCCGTGGGTCAGAATTTCAAATGGCTTGTCTTCTTTGATGTTTTAAACTGTGGCCTGCAACAAGAAAATTCGGTATGGTATAAGAAACTCAGTCTTAAAAGAGCTCTTTGATATCAGATAAAATTGTACCTTCAAATGAATTGTTTCTCAGTCATAATTACAGGACTTAGTCAGTGTGAACTCTCTTATGTTTAATAAGAGCTGAGCTCCGGCTGAAACTCTTTTCGCATTCAGTACATTCGTAAGGCTTCTCTCCCGTGTGAACCCTCTGATGTGTGATGAGGTTGGAGCTCTGGGTGAAACCTTTTCCACACTGCACACATTCATAAGGCTTCTCTCCTGTGTGGGTTCTCTGGTGTTTAATTAGATCTGACCTTTCACCAAAGCTTCGCCAACACTCATTGCACTCATAGGGCTTCTCTCCAGTGTGAATTTTCTGGTGTGTGATGAGATGAGAACTCCGGCTGAAGCTTTTCCCACAAGCGTTACATTCATATGGCTTTTCCCCAGTGTGGGTTCTCTGGTGCTGAACCAAGTGTGAGATGCGGCTGAAATTCTCTCCACATTCATTACAGTGGTACGGCTTTTCTCCTGTGTGGGCTCTGCGATGGCGCACAAGGTCAGAGTTCTGACTGAAATTCTTCCCACACTCATCACACTTGTAGGGCCTCTCTCCTGTGTGGACTCGATAGTGTTTGATGAGATCAGATCTCTCACTGAAACCTCGCCCACATTCATTACACTCATAAGGCTTCTCACCTGTGTGGGTCCTCTGGTGTTGAGCTAGGTGAGAGCTCCGGCTGAAGCTTTTCCCACACTCCTCACACTCATAGGGTTTCTCCCCACTGTGGGTCCTTTGATGTTGGATTAGGTGAGATAGACGGCAGAAACTTTTCCCACATTCGTTACATTTGTGGGGCTTTTCTCCAGTATGGATTGTTTGATGCTGGATGAGATGAGAACTTCTTCCAAAACTTTTCCCACACTCATTACAGTCATAGGGTCTCTCTCCAGTGTGCGTTCTTTGATGCTGAATAAGGTGTGAACTCCGACTGAAGCCCTTTCCACATTCATAACACTTATAGGGTCTATCTCCAGTGTGGGTTTTCTGATGTCGATTAAGGTCTGAGATCTGACTGAAGGCCTTTCCACAATGAGAACATATATGATATTGAATACCTGTGTGAATTTCTTTGTGGACAAGCAGATCCGTGACTTGTTGGAGAGGATAGCTTACCCACTCTTCTGCTGTTAAATCTCCCCACTGTCTTTCTGATCTATCCCTGCTTTCAAAGGCCTCTTCACTTTCAGGATTTTCCTCTGTATTCCCAACAGGTCTTTCAGATGCAGTCCCAAGTTCTACATCTTCACTAATCTCTTGCTTTGGATTCACCTCGTTCTCACTCCTGATCTCAAAATCTGTAATAAAGAGTAAATAATAATAATAATACTGGCAAACACACAAAGAATTACCTACTACCAGTATGTGCCAGGCATTATGTTAAGTTCTTTACATGAATTAGTACCTCAACTGCCCTGAATCAGGAATTATGATTTCCACTTTATAAATAAGAAACCTATACCCTAGCTGGTTTGGCTCAGTGGATAGAGCATCAACCTGGGGACTGAAGGGTCCCAGGTTCGATTCCAGCCAAGGGCACATGCCTGGGTTGTGGGCTCAATCCCCAGTAGGGGGCATGCAGGAGGCAGCCAATCGATGATTCTCTCTCATCATTGATGTTTCTACCTATCTCTCTATCCCTCTCCCTTCCTCTCTAAAATCAATAAAAATATATTAAAAGAAAAAAAGAAAGAAACCTAAGGCTGAGAGAAATGACTTCCAAAAGGTCATACTCATTAAAAAATTTTTTTAAATAAAAACTAAAAACAAAAGGCCATACTCATAGATACAGAGAACAGACTGACAGCTGTCAGAGGGGAGAGGGTTTGGGAGACTAGGTGAAAAAGTGAGGAGGGGCCCTAGCCAGTTTGGGTCAGTGGATAGAGTGTCAGCCTGCAGACTGATGAGTCGCAGGTTCGACTGTGGTCAAGGGCACATGCCTGGGTTGCGGACTCAATCCCCTGTGAAGGTGTGGAGCAGGCAGCCGATCAAAGATTCTCTCTCATCATTGATGTTTCTATCTCGCTCCCTCTCCCATCCTCTCTGAAATCAATAAAAATATATAAAAAGAAAAAGAAAAAGGTGAGGAGGGGATTAAGCAGTATAAACTGATAGTTGCAGAATCACCACAGAGATCCGAATTGCAGCATGGGGAATATAGTCAATAATGTCGAGATAACTGGGTAGGTGGCCAGGTGGGTGCTTGGGTCAGCGAAAGGACCACTCTGTAGAGTGCATGGTTTTTTGGCTACTTTGCTGTACATCTGAAACTGCTGTGGGCCCTAACTGGTTTGGCTCAGTGGATAGAGCATCGGCCTACAGACTGAAGGGTCCCAAGTTCAATTCCAGTCAAGGGCATGTACCTTGGTTGAGGGCACATCCCCAGTAGGGGGTGTGCAGGAGGCAGCTGACTGATGTTTCTCTCTCATGGATGTTTCTAATTCTCTATCCCTCTCCCTTTCTCTCTGTAAAAAAAAAATCAATAAAATATTTTTTTTAAAAAAAACTGCTGTGGAATGGTATTGAATGTAAACTGTAGTTGGAAAAAAAACACACAAAAGGTCATAAATGGTGGAGCCAGGATTCAAATTCAGGTCTGTCTGATAAAAGTTCATACTCTGTATCAATACAGTTAATGGTTCTTTATAATAAACTGTATATATTCCTGGTTTCTCAAAAGGAGAAAACCAGCCTGGCTAGTGGGCTCAGTGGTTGAGCATCCACCTATGAACAAGGAGGTCACGGTTCAATTCCCTGTCAGGGCCCAGGCCCAAGTTGTAGGCTCGATCCCTAGTAGGAGGCATGCAGGAAGAGCCAATCATGATTCTCTCTCATCATTGATGTTCCTATCTATCCCTCCCTTCCTCTCTGAAATCAATAAATATGTGTGTGTTTTTCAAAAAAGGAGAATACTGGAAACAGAGAATATAAGAGACTCTAATTAGAATCTCTAAGAGCCAAGAACCTAGATATTTTGTATGTGAATGCATGTATGTATGTATATGTGCTTGTTCTTAACTAATCAAGCCTTCATCATTACCATTATATAAATTTACTAAGAACCTACTGGGTTAGCATGGATAAAATGAATTTTTATCTATTTCTTTCAAATCTTAGTTGACAGAAAAAGTGACTGCCAAATGCTACTTTCTAGGGGCCTTTTAATGAAAATGGGTGGGAAGATTGGAGAACACAAAAAAGATGCCTAGCTTTGAACATTCCTGGCATTGACTAAGCATAGTCTTCAAATGAGAATCAAAATATATAACCATTGTGTACAAAAAAAAACTTTCTACCAGACACTGCATTTTCCAAGTTGCATTTCTTAGTACATTCTTCAGAAAGAGGTAGGTATGCTGAGAGAAAAGGGTCTCAAGGATAAATTACTTTGGTAAATGATGCATGCAACATTACAGTTATGAATGCCTGATAACATAATAAAGGCTCTAAAGAGTCTTGAGGTAAAGAGACCTTGTTAACATTATTTAACCCACTTATTTGGGCAAATAATTTTTTTTGTGTGTGTGCTTCCATGTTTCCATCCCTAAGTGTTCCTTGGACTCAACCTTAGACATATAGATTCATATTTCTTTGAGATTCTCATTTCTTATTTTTGTTGCGTTACGTGGAATATTTGGATAACAGACTGCAATAGATCTGGGTAAATAACTTAATTTCTAGTCGCTTCCTAAAGGAAGGATCCAAGAAACTTTGGATATCAGAGAAAGGCCAGATAAAAAGAAAACGTCTCACCCTGGCCAGTGTGACCAGTGATTAGAACACTGTCCCATTCACTGAAGGGTCCTGGGTTTGATTCCTGGTCAGGGCACATACCTAGGTTTTGAGTTCAATCCTTGGTCCTGGTGCAAACAGGAGGCAACCAATCAATTTCTCTCTCACACACTGATGTTTCTCTCTTTCTTTCTCTCTCTCTTTCTCTCTCTCTCATCAATGAAAAAAGCATATCCTTGGGTGATGATTAAAAAAAAATAAGAAGAAAACCCCTTTTATTTGCCTTTTCTCTGGAAAAGGCTATAGGGATAAAAAATTAGTCCTCAATGAGTGGCAGATGACCTAGTGAACCATACATGGTTGCTAACTTCTGTTGAGTCTAAACAGAAGACAACATGAGTCTAAAGCAGTGGTTCTCAACCTGTGGTCGCAACCCCTTTGGCAGTCGAACGACCCTTTCACAGGGGTCGCCTAAGACCATCCTGCATATCAGATATTTACATTACAATTCATAACAATAGCAACATTACAGTTATGAAGTAGCAACGAAAATAATTTTATGGTTGGGTCACAACATGAGGAACTATATTTAAAGGGCCAGAAGGTTGAGAACCACTGGTCTAAAGGCTATCCAGCTCAAGAATATACTGTTTGTTCTGGTTACACTCAGACCAAAGGATAACTAAGAGAAAAGACAGGTTTTGGCCAGTGTGGCTCAGTAGTAATCTCTATCCCTCTCCTTTCCTCTCTCTCTAAAAAAATAAATAAAAACATATATTTTTTAAAAAGACAGGTTTGCAGACCATCAAAAAAAAAAAATAGCTTTCTTGCCCACCCGGGGGGGCTCAGTGGTTGAGCATCAACCTATGAACCAGAAGGTCATGGTTCGATCCCCAGTCAGGGCACATGCTCAGGCTGTGGTCTCAATCCCCAGCATGGGACTTGCAGGAGGCAACCAATCGATGATTCTCTCTCATCATTGATATTTCTCTCTCTCTCTCCCTCTCCCTTCCTCTCTGAAATCAATAAAAATATAATTTTAAAAAATTAGCTTTCCTCAATAATATAATTTGTGATCTAATTTAGTTCAGGATTTTCCTGGAACATTTGACATAGTCAAAATCTATGATCAACTCTGAAACATCTCTAGACAAGCACCTACTTCAGATGAAGGACCTAAGGCAAAGCTAACGCTCCAAAGCCAAAACAAACACAGAAAGGTGGCTTTTGCCCTCCCATTAATCCAGGTCAGAACCCCCTCATCTTCTGATATGCCACGGTTGCGGGTTTGATATCTGGTCAGGGTACATACAAGAATCAACCAATGAATGCACAAATAAATGGAACAACAAATTGATGTTTCTCTGTCTCTCTCTTCCTTCCTCTCTCTCTCTAAAATCAATAAATAAAATTTTAAAAATAGACAATATGACTCTGATGTTCCCACTCATTTGTCTGAGGACTCAAGTCAATATCCAATTAAGCGCTTTAAAAATCAAACAACTTGCCCTAGTTTGTTTGGCTCAGTGGATAGAGCATTGGCCTGCAGACTGAAGGGCCCCAGGTTCGATTCCAATCAAGGGCACATGCCCTGGGTTGTGGTCTCAGTCCCCAGTAGGGGGGCCAGGAGGCAGCCAATCAATGATTCTCTCTCATCATTGATGTTTCTCTCCCTCTCCCTTCCTCTCTGAAATCAATAAAATATATTTTTTAAAAATCAAACAACTAGGTTGTATTCAAAGAGCTAGTCTCAAAAACGTGGGGTGAAGAATGGTAGAGAATCCTTACTTACCTAATGAGACAACATTCCCATAATTCTCCTGCATAACATCCCTGTAAAGGTCCCTTTGCGTAGGGTCCAGAGGTCTCCATTCTTCCCGAGTGAGGTACATGGCCATATCTTCAAATGTCACCGGTGCCTGAAATCACACAATGCTTCCTCATTACTTGACATCTCATAGATTGGTACCAGTTTTTCTCCTTGAAATTACAGACATGGCTAGAATTATTGAGGAGGCAAAGGGTATTAAATCTGATTTATAGAGTCCAAAGAAGAAATGAACAAGCTAAAAAGAGATAAAGAAGAGAGCAATTTACAAGCTAATTGCTCTGGTCCAATGGCCAGACAACCCTGCCCCACACTGGAATCGTATTCTCTAGCTGTACTTTGCTCAGAACACATCTAGCACCTACATGGCACCACTTTACTCACAATGTTCCTCTTTTCCTGGAATATCTTTCTCAAACCAGAAAAATCCTATTATTCTTTTTTTATTCCAGATAAGGAAAACCACTGACAAATAGTTAAGTGACAACGGTTTTTAAGAAATAAAAAGAATGTATGGAGCAAAATAAGTTATGAATGTAAGCGCTGGCCCTCCTCTTCCAGGTATCCTACTATTCTTTTAGGTCCTGTTCCAGTACCAACTATTCTTCGGTGCCCCCCATCCCTCTGCTTGGCCCCACTCCTCCCTCGGACCCCTCAGATAGAATTCATCACTCCCACGCCTTCCTTCTCACACCAAGCACTTTGTTCCTACAGCAAATGGAGCTCTTATCACGTTGTATCACGGTTAACCGGATGCATCTGTCTCCCTATAGATTGTGAGCAGGCGGGAGAGCCCGTTTCATCCATCCACCTTTTGTCTCCCCGGCATTTAAAGGCATACAGCAGGTGTTCAATAAATGCTTGTTTGTGGCTAAACCGGTCTGGGTTCCTGGAGGCACAATACCGAAGCGAGCTAATTACTATTTCCAGGGAATTTCCCACAGGGATTTGCAAAGAAACGCCGGGACCAGGTGGATAAGCAGAGGCAGGGGCCGCGAAGCCACCCCGCGGCTTACCTGGGACCCAGCCATGAGCAGGGTGGCTGCCATCTCGGGCTCAAGGATTCGCCTCCCAGGAGAAAGAGCAGGAAAAGCAGCTAGCAGACAGCACTAAAGGAGGCGAAAAGCAGGGCGTGAGGCACAGAACACAGGCCCTGCCCACTCCCCAGGGCTGGAGTTCTGGCCGCCAGGCGGCTAGGGAGGGCCCTGGACCCGGGCAGGGTCACTCTCCTCCTTGACCCTCGAGCGCGACCCGCCCTCCGTGTCTCCGCCACCACGGGGTGGAGGCAGTGCCGGGATTTAGCAGGACAAGACAGCTCCCAGGCTCGGTCCCTCCCGCCCGGTCTCAAGCCGCTGCAGTCTCCGGGAGGCGGCTCTCAGCCCAGCCCACAGAACGCCTCCGCTCTTCCATCTCCAGGATGAGGCCTTTCCGGCAGCTGCCTCAGCCAATCAGCGAGCGAAGCTCGAAAAACGCTCTACCAATTACAAGCCGAACACTAGGCCCGCCTCTTGTAACTAGGCTGGACACCTCCATCGCGCCTGCGCCTGCCCCTGCGGCCTGCCGGGAGTTTGAGTTCCATTCTGGTCACTCAGGGGCCAAAAGCCAAGGAGGGAAAAGAACAAAAGGGTGAAGGAAGGACCGCGTTCTCCTACTCAGGACAGAGTATCTTCTGCTTTCTTCTGTCGGAGACAACAGCCCGATGAAGCAAGGGAAGTTGTCCTGCTTCTCCTCACGTCCCTAGAAGCTTATCTTGGATCGGACCTTAATTGCGACGTCTGGCCTAATTTAGGTGCTGGCCTGTGTTGGGTTCCGCTCGGATTAACACTCATCTGACAGCCGGGCCTGAGAGGAAAGAGGCAGCCGCCCACTCCCCGGGGAAGATTCAGCGGCCTCGCTGGAACTTTGAGCTCCGCCCACGCACTACATGTCCCAGCAGCGCCTGCGGCCTTCGCACCCTGCTACACAGACTACAACTTCCAAGAGGCCCCGCGCCGCCGGGGAGCTAGCGAGTGTGGTCGGGTGGCTGGGACAGGCGGTGTCCAAGCTCCATCGCTATTAACCCTGTAGGGGTGTCTGACTGCGTCCTTCCAAAGAGGGCGCCCCTGAGGGGCGGGCAGAGTTGTGGCTGGCAGAGCGGGAAGCCAAAACCCTGAGCGAATGTGGGGGATAGGGCGTGTAAAGGGAGCGAGCCAGGCCCCAGCGCTGGGCAGAACCGACCATATCGTTCCGAGGGCTGCTCTGCTCAAAGGTTTCCTGGCCGCCTTTGACACGGACCGGCCCCTGAGGGCCTGAGCCGGGCGGGCCCTCCACATGCTAGCAGTCTCTGATCGCTGAAGATAGGAAGCCGAAAACCCGAGCTGGGAACGAGCAGACTTACCTCCTGGCCCGCGAAAGATCCACTAGACCGCCGGCTCCAAGATCCGCGAGGCCCCAAACAGATTCCAAATCCGCAGGCAGCGTTCTTTGGAGGCTTCAGGCGTTCGGGAAGGTTCTAGAAATCACGACTGTCAGATTTCGGATTATCTCAGACCTGCAGGTAGATCTCGAATCCGCAGGCTTGCAGGCAAAGCCCAGAGATCCCAAAGACTCGCACAGATTCCGAGACCTCAGACGCTCAGGCAGCTCAGAAACCACAGGCTCACAGGCAGGTCCCTCAGAGACCACAGGAGCTGGCCAAGAAACACCAGCAGCAGCTAGGCTGCATGCAGCTGGATTTCTTCCGAACGGAAGGACTGGCCCCCTTCCCTTTCCCCAGCCAGGATGAGAAAATTAGACAATGGAAGCCCAGCACGAGGAAAAGCAGGCATTCTGCGTGGAGAAGCGCTGTGAGCTCGCTGTAGCCTTGGAGAGGGAAGTGATGGAAAAAGAATATAGCAGCTTATTAGGGACTCCCACCCTCTTCAAGTTATAAATATCCCCAGAACCTTGGCCATGTGCCCAGAAGCCTGTTGTCTCTAACTGTACAGGAGACTTCTCTGCCTGTGCTGGGAAAGGGGCTTTTCTTTTGTTTTGCAGATACATCTACCCACCGAGTGACTTGAATTTTTTCCCTCGAACATGACTCCAGGCTATGCTTTTATTAGTGAGTGTCCTGTTCCCACCGCCCAGTTATTTATGGTTAAATTACTCAAGTGTCTGAAAAGAACTAGGACTCTACCCAGCCATGAGGCAGACACTCCCACTCCACATCCCCAACTGTGCGGCGAGGAATTCTTTAGATACCACAAAATTGTACCATCTTACCCCACCTAAAATTGTTATGGGTACACCACACCAAAAAAGTTAAAAAAAAAAAAATGGAATCACAGAGGGTCCCCAAAAGGCAGTCAAGGTCACACAGACCTGGGTTGAAATCAAGGCTGTATATCCTTTGAAAAGTCATTTAATCTTTCCAGGCCCATTTCTCTTTCTGTAAAATGGGGTAATCACACCCAAGGTGATGGTGAGCACTGAGATGACTTAAAGTGGGCACTCAGATGACAGCTGTGGGTGCAGGGAAGACTTCCAGAAAGTGAGCACTTTCTGTGCATATTTTCATTGGCTCGGAAAACCTGGGAAGTCAGAGTGGCTCCATAGCTGTGAGGATCGGCTGGTGACCTTATTCTCACATAATGTTTCTGCTGGAAATCCAGAGGGAACTCCAAGTTGGACCAGTTTGGTGGGTTCAGACAAATTGGTGAATTGAGCCCAGCAGAGCAGAAATATTTGGAGCTGCCAGGAATCCAGCAAGTTAAGGCCTTACCCTTAGGAAAAACCTCTGGGTCAAGGGAGATGGGTTCATTCTTTGGCTGAATACTGTAATTGCAGGTTTCTAACTGGGCCTAAGGTGAGGTGAGCTGGGCGCCCAAGCCCCTCAGCCCAGCAGGGCTCCCTTTTCATCCCTTCTCTGACAGATTGCTTTGTAAACTGTCTTAGGCCTTTTCTTCCCCCTTGCTCCAGTGCTTTAAACCCTTCTTTGTCCTCTGCTGTTTCTTTTATTCCTAGGCCTGGCTGGGGGCAGGGCGACTCTCTAAACCCTGCTTGGCTGCTTGCCTCCTTCTGTGAGTAAGTGCTTTTCTCTTTCTTCACCTGGGACCCTCCAGAGGGTGGAGGAGAGAGGCTGAGAGATGGAAGGCTGACTTCTTTTG
>NW_005367431.1:5708307-5725027 GCF_000412655.1 Myotis brandtii | reverse complement strand
GAACAGGGGGAGGAAAGAAAGTGGGTGAGGGGCTTCCTGTTGCAGCCTTCAGCGGGACTCTGAGGGTTGGGTCACTGGAGGAGGAAGTGACTTCCTGCCTCATTGTTCAGGACTTCATTGTTTCTCAGGAATATCGTATGTGGGTTTTCAATAACCAATTCGGGAAACTGTATTTGTCCCATCACTTAGCAAACAATGAGCACCTACTGTGTGCAGAGGCAGCAGCACAGCCTATCACCGGGGGAAGGGTCCAGGAGAACCATTTGTCCAGGATCTCCAGATGGAGTTATAGGTTGTCAGATCCACTGACCAGTTTAATCAAAGACCCTCCTAGTATATCTTTAAGCTTGTTTCTTATTAATAGACCACAGTGCCTATGGAGCACTGTAAGTTATTATGTTTTAATAAATCGATAATTATCTTGTGAACCGCATAATTATGTTGTAATTTTTTGTATTAGAAGCATTGTGTTAAACATTGAAAAATATGCCTTAATATTTGTGATCTTGTTTTGTCATTTCTTCATTTTCAAATATACCAGTAATATATATATTTTAAAAAATGAAGTAACCTGGGCTTCTCTCTTGATCCTGCTAGGAGCAGAGATGAAGCCTCAACACAGCCGAAGGAGTTGGGAACATGGGGACACACTGACTTCAGTCCAACTGCTATAGTATATGAATGATGAGCTAGCTAGTCTGCACCAAGAAGAGGGGTGCACTCATTGCTGGGGGGCATGGGAGGAGGCTTCACAGAGGAGATGACATCTGAGCTGGCTAGCGAAGACTGTAGGAATCTTAGAGGTGGCGAACAAGGGGAGGGACAGCGCTTTCCCCTCTTCAAGAACAGCATGTGTGAAGTCATGGAGGCATGAAAGGACAGAGGGTGTCCAGAATGGTCAGGATTGGGTATGGCTGAAAGGAAGAGTGTAGGGGTGGAGTGGCAGGGGAAGGGAACACAGCAGGGACAGTCTCTTATGTCCCCTTGCCCTCTGCCTGTTTGTCTCTGCCTTTGGCTGTGGATCAGCAAAAGCTGGTGGTGAGGTGCAGGTGGGGGGTGGCTGGGACTGGCTGGGACTGGCCTGGAGCGAGAAGAGCAGATGGACCCTGCAGGAAGAGGGGGGAGTGCAGAGGATTGGGAAGCTCTTGATGACCTTCATGGTGGTGAGGTGCAGGTGGGGGGTGGCTGGGACTGGCCTGGGGCGAGAAGAGCAGATGGACCCTGCAGGAAGAGTGGGGAGTGCAGAGGATTGGGAAGCTCTTTATGACCTTCGTGCATTTCAGCTGGTTTTCTCCTGAGAGAATCAACATTGTCAAAAAATGTAAACAATTGCATTAAAAATGTACAACAAAGTTATTTAGTTTGTTTAGACTACTTAAAGGCATCAAATAGGCCCATACTCACCAAGCATGTTAACTGAGTCTATTTTGTACCAGACACTGTGCTGGGAGATAGGACACTCCCTCACACAATGCTGCAGGGCTGTTGTGATTAAATTTGAGAGGGCCCGAAAGGTAGCTCAATTGGTTAGAGCAGGTTTGATCTGTGGTCGGGACACATACAAGAAGCAACCAATGAATGCATAAAGAAGTGGAATAGACCTAGCCAGTTTGGCTCAGTGGTTAGAGTGTTGGCCTGAGGACTGAAGGATCCCAGGTTCCATTCTGGTCAAGGGCTCCATCCCCGGCCCAATTGGGACGCGTGCAGGAGGCAACTGATCGATGTGTCTCTCTCACATCATGTGTCTCTCTCCCTTCCATTCTCTCTAAAAGCAATGGAAAAGAAGATACTACATTCTATTCTGAGGTCAGCTTCAAAAGAAAAAAAAAATCCAGTAAATAACTGGTCATAAAGGCCCTGGCTAGGGAGCTGAGCTGGTTAGAGCATTGTCTGGATATGCCAAGGTTGTTAGGTTGATCCCTGATCAGGGCACATACAAGAATCAACCAATGAATCCATAAATACGTGGAACAACAAATCAATGTCTTTTTCTCTCTCCCTTCCTCTCTCTCTAAAATCAATAATAAAAAAAGATTAAATGTGAGAATGGCTGCAAAAAACAGGAGCACAGAGGAGTGTCTTGGTTCACAGTGGCCATCATTGCTATGGGGAAAGTAAAATGCCTCATGTGCTGTGAGGTGAAGTCATATTTCAAATTGGCTCAGGATGTGAATAGGGGCCTGGGTTCAAGTTCAGATTCTGTCTCCTGGAAGCAAATTACTCTCTGAACCTTGGTTTTCTCAGTGTGTGAAAAGTGTATAATAATAATACAATTCATAGAGACAGAAAGTAGAATAGTGCTTGCCAGGGGCCGGGGGAAGAGGAAATGGGGAATTGTTTAATACACATAAGAGGTTCAGTTTTGCAGGATGAAAAGAGTTCTGGAGATTGGCTGGACAACAATGTGAATGTACTTAACTCTACTGAACTGTATGTGCCCTTAAAAATGGTTAAGATGGCAAGTTGTATGTTATGTATCTTTTACAATTTAAAACAACCAAGAGCATAATAGCCCTGGCCAGTGTGGCTCAGTTGGTTGGGTGTCATCCCCTGCACCAAAAGGTTGCTGGTTCAGTTCTCTGTCGTGCCTAGGTTACAGGTTTGATCCCAGGCAGCTGATCGATGACATTATTAAATTGTAATTGCTATTAAAAAGTAGTTGCTATTTTGTTCCGCTTTTGTCTTCTAGACATTTAGATGGAAATTTCGATTATGCAGAGAAAAATCTGGATATCTCAACCCTTATCACTCAGTGTGGACCAGCAGTGTGGGCGTCACCTGGGAGCCTATTGGAAACGAAAAATCTCGGGCCCCACCCCAGACACGGTCCCCGGGGACTCCCACCCATGTTAAAGTGTAGGAGCTCCTGGATAGCTAAGCAACATCCCTCCACACTTCTGTAGGGAATATCGTACCTCAGGCATGTATCACATCCCGTCTGGTATGGAAGTCTGTGCCTATTTCTAGGCTGGGAACTCCTGGGAGGTATATGCCAAGCATTGTGCATGGCCCTGGATCTCTCATTGCATCGAGCACAATGACAGGAAGCAGGAGACCTGGGTTTCGGTCCTGATCCTGCCATTTGCGGGCTGTGTATGTTGTGTCTTCTGCGAGAGGATTCTCACGCCTTCCAAAGGACCCGCCCCGAATCTGACGGCTGGAACTGAAGATGGTGGTAGGTTTCTAGTTTATTCCCAGGCTTCATCTAGGAGGAGGCACTTGGCGGGTGGAAGGAGGAAGGTGATAACCAGTTCAGAGTAGCTGATGCCCAGGGCATATAAAGAACTTGGGCTGAAGTTACTCAGAACAGCTGCCCTAAGGCTGTACCAAGGCAGATGGAGACCCAGCGGCCTCTCTCAGTCACCCCCTGAGGTCGGCGCTGGTACCAACCTTCCAAAGGACCCGCCCCGAATCTGGCTGCTGGAACTGAAGATGGTGGTAGGTTTCTAGTTTATTCCCAGGCTTCATCTAGGAGGAGGCACTTGGCGGGTGGAAGAAGGAAGGTGATAACCAGTTCAGAGTAGCTGATGCCCAGGGCATATAAAGAACTTGGGCTGAAGTTACTCAGAATAGCTGCCCTAAGGCTGTACCAAGGCAGATGGAGACCCAACGGCCTCTCAGTCACCCCCTGAGGTCGGCGCTGGTACCATTCCTGTTCTCACAGGTAAGGAAACAGCCCCGAGAGGGGAAGTGACTTGCCCAAGCGTTCACAGGCTCCTGCATGTCAGTCATTTTAGGAAACACAGAGCCCTGGAGGCTCAGGCTGGGGCTGCTGGAAGGCCAGGGACAGAGACTTAGACTCAGACAGGCCTACCTGACCTGCTCCCCAGGCTTTTCCAGAAGATTCCAGCTTTGCCTAAGGCTCCCATCGGAGTAAAAAGCAAGCCGATGTCATCGAGGGAGAAGCATGGTAAGGACCCTCCCTGCAGACTTCCTCTGAAGCGGGGGCCACAGATGGAGCTGTGAGGAACGCGTTGCCAGGGCCTAGGCAGCTTCCGAGGCTCGGCACCTTCCAGGGGCCATGGAACTGGGGCGGGGGGGGGGGGGGGGGGCACTGTACTCTTCAGGCAGAAAGACTCAGTTCAAGATGATCTGCTCCCTGGTTCAAAGGCCCCCAAAGCCAGCTATGAACAGGGAATAGCAGAGTTTGGGGAAAGATGCAGAACAGGGAAGAGACCTCCCCCATGGCGTGGAGTCATAGCTGCCTGAGCCAAATCGTGTGCCGAGTGTTCTCGTGTGCGACTCTGGGGTGGGCTGGGGTAAGACTTGCATCCATCTGTTATTTTATTTCTCAATTCAGCAAAGGCTGGGAGGTTGGGATGTGAGGGAAGGGACGCAAAGCAAAGGTCTGCCAGCGCGTCAAAGATTTGACACCTGAGTCTCTGATTTCTACAAGAGGTTTGTGAACACAGACTCTTCGCATGGTATCCCAATTGGGTTCCCTCTATTAGCCAATCATTATTCATAACCAGGGATTCATAACCAAAGGCTTCTCCCTCTGATCCCTAGTACCCCATTCAGAGTTCAGCGTTTTTCTTCATTTTACATTTTATTTTTTTTTCTCCAGTTACGATGGCTTAGTGCTTTCTCTTTGTTCTTCCTCAACTTGTTCACTGAAATCCTGGCTGGCAGTTCTATCAGCAGAACTACAAAACCAAAAAGGCAACAGAATTTTAGAGCTTTTCCTGCGCCCCCCAAGGAGGCAGGGGGAGGGGGAGGGGACATGAAAAAGAAGGTAGGGTCTGGAGCCACACAGACCAGAGCCCAAATCCCAGCTCTGGCATCGTTAGCTGCGTGACTATGAACAAATCACTCATCTGTAAAATGGTATCATAATGCCGGCCAATGTAAGAAGGATATTGGGTAATAAATGAATGGAAATGTGATGCCAGACATGTGGTGTGCTCTCAACTCATCGTCAAAATATCACTGTGATGATCACCAATCGCTTGATTAGACTCTAGGCCTTCCACCTGGCCGTGAAAATGTGGTCAGAAGCCATATCGCTGCCACCTCTAGTGGGCCCAGCCTCTCTGACTAATGGGGAAGGGAGGAGGAGCTGGGTTTGCAGCAGGCAGAATGTCTGCTCCTCAGCAGTAACAATGACAAGAGCTGTCATGTATTGGACACTCACGACTAGTAATTCTGGGATAGGCAGTGTTAACAGTTATTCACGCGTTTCGTCCTCACAGTCACCCTCGGAGGTAGGCACTACGGTCACTCCCATTTTCACGGGTAAAGAAGCAACTCAGAGGGGTTATTAAGTCATTTGCCTAAGCTCCCGTAATGCTAGTGAGAGCCAAACTCGGGATAGCAAGACTGGTGGTTTCTAGGTACCAGGAACACACGTGCCCAGGGCTTTTTTGTGTGGTCGTACGGGTTGTTCACTGCACAGGAGGGCCTGGCAAAAGGGGCAAGTTGAGCCACCAGAGGCCCTGTTAATGCTTCACGTGTATTACCTTCCCTAATCCCCGCAACAGCTCTGTGGGCTAGATGTTAACATCCCCATTTTATAGAGGAGGGGGCCCAGGCCCAGAGAGTTCAGGTCACTTAGCTAAGTTAAGTCACTTTGTAATAAAGTGATAAAACGAGGATTTGAACCCGATGCCACGGCCCATACTCTAAACCAGGCGTCCTCAAACTACAGCCCGCGGGCCACATGCGGCCAGCCAAAAACATTTATCTGGCCCGCCGGGTGTTTTTGCCGCTGCTGCTTAGCAGCCGACTCGTCCCGGGCCCGCAGTGCGCATGTGTGGAATGTCTGAGGGACAGTGAACTGTTCCCCTGTTTAAAAAGTTTGTGGACCTCTGCTCTAAACCACTAGGCCGTTGTTCTGGCCCTATCCCTAGGTGCTCAATAGATGAACGAAGGAAAAATACACAATGGTCTGACTTTCGCATTAAAAAATACGGCAGATCCAATGAGGCCCCGGGGCTATGGAGGCCTTCAGTAAAGTTGTAGAAACACAATCGTTCAGGAATTTGCTCCAAACCGTGTGACCTTATGTTTGCGAAACATTTCGGTAGCTCAGTTTCCTCGTTCAAAAGTGAAAGTAGTAGTATAAAGGAGCATTTCTCCTAGCTGTTTGCAAAGCGTGCGTGCATATGTAATCACCTTCGCATCAATCATTGGAGAAAGGCATGACTATCCTTTTGCCCAGGGAGAGAGTAAGATGTTCAGGGTCACACAGCGAGCAGGGCAGAGTGGAGAGACCGGAAAGCAGGGCTCCCGACGCCCAATCCCATGCTCGGTCTGGGGCTCCTTGCTAAGGACCTTAGAACTTACGGAGAACCCACAGCCTGCCTGGTGGCCCAGACATCACACAGTGCACATGCGAGTCAGGTGGTACTGAGGCCGACATTAATCACATGACCACACTGAGTTCTTTTGGAAGAAGACATGGCCGAGAGGAGCACCAGGGAGGAGTCTTTGCTTGGCTCTCATGTCTGAAAACAAAACCTCTGGCTTCGTAGGAGCTTGGACAGCCCAGGTGACAGACTTGGGTAACATAAGCTTTTCCAGAGCTGCCTTGGGAAGGGAGGATGACCTGGGAGCACTGCGGGAGAGGGCTCTCCGACAGACCTCAGCCTTCCTCCCTCCTGGCGTGGCCATGTTCAAAGGAAATAACATCTGTGAAAGCGCTTTGTAAAGAAGTGTGGTCCAAGTGGAGAGTGCTATTGTTTTTCTCTGTGGAACTGGGTGGTGGGGGGTGGAGCAACTGACTCCCTCTGTGCTCAGGTGAGGGACTTGCCCATCCTCTGATGAAATGTGGCTGCTGCTCCCATCCCAGCCGGGTACCTTCCAAAACACACGCATGCCTGTGCACTCTCTTCCTGCCTCACCAATAACAACCCACCACGATCTCCAGCTCTGCAGATCCACTCTGCACAGGCCGGTAAGCCCCTGTGCACAGGCCCCTTCTTAGCTGTGGGTTTACTACTCCTGATATGGGGCAGGGTCTGTGGATGATGGGGTAGAGGGGGGAGGGAGAAAGATACAGACCTTCCAGCGATTGCCGCACTCATTGCATAAGACAAAGGTAGTCATGGGTTCATCAGCACTGCGTGTCTGCACCTGAGACAGAGAGAGGCACACTCATGAAGTCACTGCCCTGCTCTAGGACCTGCCTTAGCTCCCACTGTCTGCGGAAGTGGGTCCAAGTCCCAGAGCTTAGCACTGTTGGCAATCCCTTATCACTGAGAACGCTCTAATGTATATTTTCTTCTCTTGCAGGTCCATCAGCTCACCTTCAGTATCTCACTGGCTCAACCTGACGTTTGCACTTTCACTCTTGTTGATCCTTCTGAACTGATGTCTCTTCTCTTGCCTCAAGACTCATCTCCTACAGGAAGTATTCCCTGACTCACCTCTGAACATGCCCGATGAGGTGAGCTGGAAGCACCCCTAGGGATCACTTAGTTCATTCCTTATTTTATAGGTGGTAGAACTGAGGCCAGAGAGGAAAAGAGATTTGAAGATCATGGGGACTATTTAATGTAATGGGTTTTTTTTTAGTTTCTCACCCCCTTCACCCAAACCATCAGGTGCAGGTTTCCCACAGCAAATCCCTGGCATTTCCAGATTTAAAGATTGCTGTTCTGATTTTCTCTTTTTCTTTTTGTTAATGTAATGGGTTTTTTTTTAGTTTCTCACCCCCTTACCCAAACCAGTCAGGTGCAGGTTTCCCACAGCAATCATTTCCAGATTTAAAGATTGCTGTTTTGATTTTCTCTTTTTCTTTTTAAATATATTTTATTGGTTTTTTTTTTGTTTTTTTTTTTTTACATAGGAAGGGAGAGGGATAGAGTTAGAAACATCAATGAGACAGAAACATAGATCAGCTGCCTCCTCCTGCACACCCCCTACTGGGGATGTGCCCACAACCAAGGTACATGCCCTTGACCGGAATCGAACCTGGGACCCTTCAGTCCGCAGGCCGATGCTCTATCCACTGAGCCAAACCAGTTAGGGCTGTTGTTCTGATTTTCTATAAATGGCCATGACATATAGCACGTGGTTACTTTGCTGACACTCAGCTATGAATGATGTCAGCTGGGAGTCCACGGCATGGGAGGTAGTCCCTGGGCTAATGAGGGAGCCCGGCAGTCGACCAGGAGGATGCAGCTTAGCACCGCCTCGTCCCTGGAGAGCAATGGCACCTGGAGGAAGGAGAGCACTGGGGGTCCTCTGTGCAGAGAAAACGTTGCTGATGGGCAGTGTACTGGGGGGAGGCCAGGCGCAGGACGCACACCCTCCACACGAGAAGTGCTCGGAGGAGAGCAGGAGCTTGCACAAACATCTCAGAATTCCTGAATCGGGGTTCTCCGAGGGGCGATTCCGGAATGGCAAGGCTGACTGTATTTCTGCTGTAGCCACAGATCCCCACAGGCAAGGTGCTCCTGATACACTTGCTTGCTGAGCAGATGGAGGAGTGAATAGAGTTCCAGAATGATGGGGTATCAATTAGAATCCAAGAACACTGGTGCCCTGAGGGCATAATATGTGCCACCCAGAAACAGCAGGTGGTTCTCTGGTTTAAAGTCTCCCAGAGAAGGGGCCTCCATAGCTTTACGTGGCTCCCCATACAGGGGCAATGGTCTTCATCCTCAGGACTCGGGGCAAAAACCCTTAGGCTTTGCACACAAAGTTGGCTGTGATGCAGGCAGAAAGGTCTAGATCTAGACTTATTCCTGTCTCTGTCACTGACCATCTTTGCCATCTTGGACAAAGCTGCACAGCTTGCCCCCTGTCTGGGCCTCAGTTTCCCTGTGTGCAAAGTGAGAGAGCTGAGTTTTATATTGCCACGTTCCCTCCCAGCCATCTGTGACTCTACAGTTCTGTGCCCTGTGAGTCTGGTTCCTCTTAGTCTTGATGCAGGTACAGCCAGAACATGCTGGCCGAGCCTCACAGACACAAATCTGGGTGGTTGTATATGCAGAATGTCATTTTCTAGAAGCCACGGGACCCTAGCTGATGTTGCTCAGTAGTTAGAGTGTTGGCCTGCACACCGAAGAGTCGTGGGTTCGATTCCTGGACAAGGGCACGTACCTGGGTTGCAGGCTCAATCCCTCATGTGGGAGGCAACCATTCAATGTGTTTCTCTCACATCGATGTTTCTCTCTCTCTCTCTCTCTCTCTCTCTCTCTCCCTTTCTCTCTCCCTCTCTCTCTCTCATCTCTCTTCTCTCTCTCTCTCTCCTTCTCTCTCTCTCTCTCTCTCATCTCTCTCCCCCCCTCCCTCCTTTCCACTATCTCTGAAAAAGCAATGGAAGAAATATCCTTGGGTGAGGATTAACAAAAACAAAACAGAAGCCATGGGTACATATCGGTGTACCAAGACTTGTCCTTTTCTTTGCAGCCTGGAGTTTTAACTCTTCCCCCCTCTGGCTCTTCCCTGAGCTCCCTCTGGTTCTCCATCTCTGTGCCCCTGTGGCTTCCTCCCCCTCCTCACCTTACCTGGTTATAGGTACAATTCTTCTTCTTGCATTTCTTGCACTGGAAGAGGCCAGTGGTGGTGCCGCCCGTTTTGGCCATCTGGTGCTCACGGATAGCCTCCTGGGTCATGGCGTTCCTCAATTCCCGCAGCTCGTCACTGGCCATTTCCTGGAGAGAAACAAGTTTGTCCTTCAGGGCTGGGAATCCCAGGGGCCCTGCCCCATACCTGGTGTCTAGGGAGCCTGAACAGAGGAGGGGAACCTGCTGGATTGAGTACCAGGAGCTGGAGGGAGGCCTGGACTCCTGGCCCTGCCTCAGCAGGGAAAAGGCCATCCCCATTGGGTGGAGGGGCAAACCTGGGGGGCTCTGGTGGGCAAGTGCAGAAGGGCGTGTGTAGGAGAGCAGAAGGCAAACTGCTTCTGCCCCCGGATCAACACTCTTGGGTACATTTCCTCAGACCTGGTGCTCACCCTGCCTGCCTGGACCTTGGGCACCTGCCTGAACCTTCCTGCTTGAGCTGACTTGACCAGAGACCACCTGATGTATGATGTGCTCCTTATCCGTCTGGTCTGGACATGACCCAGGCCTGCCCGAGCTGTGATCACTGCCCAGCCCATTCTGCCTGTGGGGACCTGGTCTCACCATGACTTGCTGTTGCTGTCCCCACCCACGCGGGACCTGAAGCACCTGGGCTCACACCACTAACTGCTCACCTGCGAGTGCATCAGAACATCGTTAGGTTCCTACAGACCAGACTCTCCTGTCTTGTGTCGACTCACTGTAGACACTCAGTGTCCGCATTGTCTAGGTCAGTGGTCGGCAAACTGCGGCCCCTTGAGTGTGGCTCTTCCACAAAATACCATGTGCGGGCGCGCACGTACAGTGCGATTGAAACTTCGTGGCCACACTCAAGGACCTGGGGGGCTCTGGTGGGCAAGTGCAGAAGGGCGTGTGTAGGAGAGCAGAAGGCAAACTGCTTCTGCCCCCGGATCAACACTCTTGGGTACATTTCCTCAGACCTGGTGCTCACCCTGCCTGCCTGGACCTTGGGCACCTGCCTGAACCTTCCTGCTTGAGCTGACTTGACCAGAGACCACCTGATGTATGATGTGCTCCTTATCCGTCTGGTCTGGACATGACCCAGGCCTGCCCGAGCTGTGATCACTGCCCAGCCCATTCTGCCTGTGGGGACCTGGTCTCACCATGACTTGCTGTTGCTGTCCCCACCCACGCGGGACCTGAAGCACCTGGGCTCACACCACTAACTGCTCACCTGCGAGTGCATCAGAACATCGTTAGGTTCCTACAGACCAGACTCTCCTGTCTTGTGTCGACTCACTGTAGACACTCAGTGTCCGCATTGTCTAGGTCAGTGGTCGGCAAACTGCGGCCCCTTGAGTGTGGCTCTTCCCCAAAATACCACGTGCGGGCGCGCACGTACAGTGCAATTGAAACTTCGTGGCCACACTCAAGGGGCCAAAAAGCGCGTGTGGCTCGCGAGCCGCAGTTTGCCGACCACTGGTCTAGGTCCTTCCTTTCTTTATCCTTCTCCCTGGCCATTTGACTGCCCTTAAACCTCTGCCAGACGAGAACAGAGAGGGGGTCACTCAAACCAGAGAGAGTCCTAGGGAAGGCTGGTATGGGGGAAGGAGGAGGGCAGAGGCTGATGCTAAAATGAGTGAGGATCTGGGAGTGGCTCAACATTTCCACTGTTGCTTTCTAACCTGATTCCTTAAACCATGGAGAGCAGAGCTGGCACAAAGGTCCTATATTTTAGTGACCACTAAATCTAATGCTGACCACTGCGCTATAACCACTTGGGCTTCTTGTCAAAATGCAGATTCCTAGGAACCCAAAACTTGAAGGCCAGGCCCAGGAATATGCACTTCTACTAGTGTCCCCAAGTTACTCTGGTGCACACAAATGTTTAAATTCTACTGTGTTAAATTCAAGGAATAGGTTCTAACCAACAACGGGGTAAAGCACGTCAGCCAAGGCCATATACTGGTAAGCAAAAAGCAGCTGATTTTAATTTGGGGGCAATTTCCCAGAGCATAATGCATTTGTTCATTCAAAATCTATGGGACGCTAATTTATTGAATGTCTAACTGCATTGGTGTGCTGGTATACTGGGTTTGACCATAGGAGTGGCTGATTTGTAGTATTTATCAATTTCCATAGTGTAAATACTTCCATCAAGGCCAATTTCAAGCGGCTAATGTGGATGTCACTGAATGCAGAGCTGGGAGTAGCTACACATAATCCTGTCTCCTGAGCTGGTTGGAGCTGGTTTCAGAACACCACTGCCTCTAAGCCCTCAAGATAAGATTTGGTTCCTGTCCCCAGGTAATGCTAGTCTGGTCACGTAGCCTAGCATTCACACAGGATAGCAAGATAGCCTATGAAGTATTAAAACAAAGTCATACAAAATGCAGGGAAAGCCCCCCACCCCTAGTGTGGGGTTAACTACTTGGGGGCAGGAAAGACTCATTAAAGAAACTGACACCTTAACCAATCTTGAAAGATAAACAAACTTCCAGGGCACATTCTAGACTTAGCGAATAGTCCATGCAAAAGTTCAGAGGGCAGCCTGGCCAGTGTTGCTCAGTGGTTGAACATTCGATCTATGAACCAGGAGGTCCAGGTTTGATTCCTGGTCGGGACACATGCCTGGGTTGTGGGCTCGGTCCCCAGTGTGTGGCGTGCAGGAGGCAGCCAATGATGCTCTTTCATCATTGATGTTTCTCTCTCCCTCTCTCTCTCTCTCCTTCTCCCTTCCTCTCTTAAATCAATAAAAAAAAAAAATTTTTTTTTAAGGAAATGAAACTTAAAAAAAAAGATCAATAACATGTTTGGGGAAGGGTATATAGAGTGGGGCTCAGGGCGAGGAGTGTGGGAGACATGGCTGAGGGTCAGATTGTAGAAAGACAGTCTTGTGTGCCACCTAAGGAATAAAAACAGAAAAATATTCTATCCACTCACCCACAAATCCATTTACCTAGCTCTGCCCTGACTCAGTAAGCAGACAAAATCCCTCTCCTTGTGGGACCGACAGTATGTCCACTCAACAGTTCTAATGGGTATCTCAGACTCTACTCCATTCTTTGACATGTCTGGGTGGAGAGGAAAAGAGAGGAGGCATGAGGGAATCAGGTGGACAAGGAAAGAGACACAGAAAGGGAGTTAGGGAGACAGGGACGTGGAGAGGGACATTGATCCACATGGGCCTCCCCTGTCCCAGGCCTTCCCTGACAGCACCTGCCTGTCCTCTGAGCCCAGCACTGCAAGCAGCCCACACAATGCTGTTATTTTTCTTATTGGAGCAAAAATGGTCCTATATTTCTTATAGAAACCTCCCGCCTGGAGCAAAGGGTGACCTGAGGAAGATCTTGGCATCCATGTTGGCTGAGTTGCTGGCAGGGGTTCCTCGGCGGCGGGCCCTGGCAGTCCCTTCTCAAGGGCCTGCTAGATTCCTGGCCTGCTCCCCTTGGTCTGGTCAGCCTCTTTTTTGGGTCTGGGTTCATCACCCGATTCTCTTGCCCTGTTCTAGTGAACAGCCCTTGGGTGGGGCCCGATCTCATCCACGTGTCTGGCTTGGCCAGTTGCTTTGCTGGGACTTCTGGGGCTTGTCTCTGGCCTAATCCGGACGCTCAGCTCTGTTCTGACCTCCAGCTTCTGGGAACTTGCTGGGTTTGGCTCAAACTTGTGCCAAACCTTGCTCCTGGTTCCCATGGGCTCGGTTTCCCAACATGCTCTGGAACGGCCTGTAACACAGACTCTCGATAGCATCCCACAGCACACACACACAGGGAGAAGCAGCGTGACCCCAGGGCCACGGGTGCGGGACAGAGGAATAAACGCAAGGCTGGGTTTCCAGAAAGGTCACAGCTACACCTTGCAGGGAAGGAGCATGTGCCTAAAGCCAAGTTGCAGTGGTAACCCTGGGCACAGATTGCTAGTTGCCTAAAAAGATCAGATATTTAAAATTAAGCAGAAAGACAATCCTGGTCCACTGGCCTAGTTCCCCATTTTATCTGAAAGCCGGGGGTATTATCTTTCTTATTTTGGGTATTTGAGGAAGTCAGTTAGCTTCCCTCTATTAGCTTCTCAGAAAAACATACATGCACACTACATAACAAGCACACACCACTTACATATACCACACGTACCCTAACCACACACACATAGACTACATACACACACCACACATCATATACACACACACAAAGGCCCACTCTTGCCAAGAGTTTCAGCAGATTCCCAGATACCCTGAGGCACACCCAGACTCCAGATGTCATGCATTTTCCCTCCCCTTCTCGGGCCACTTCCCTGACTAGTGCTTCGTGCGCCATCTCCAGGGGCTGTGGGGAATCCCTCTGTTAGCCGTGGCAGTAGAGAGCCGCTTGTACCTGGGGATGTGTAGAAATCTTTACACCCTCATCTGTCACTTGTAAGTTGTGTGTGACCTCAGTTTTCTCATCCATAAAATGAGGATACTAGCCCAGCCAGCGTGGCTCAGTGGTTGAGCATTGAACTATGAACCAGGAGGTCACTGGTTTGATCCCCAGTCAGGGCACATGCACAGACTGGGGGCTCGATCCCCAGTAAGGAGCGTGCAGGAGGCAGCCAATCAATGATTCTCTCTCATCATTGATGTTTCTCTCTCTCTTCCTCTCTGAAATCAATAAAAATATCTATTTTAAAAAATCAGGATACTATTTCCTCTTTCATAGCATTGTGCTGAGGGTTACATGAAATGGTTGGTGAATGGGCCTATCATACACTAATTCTGAGGAGAGCCTTTTATATATTAATCTTCTAAATTCATTGAATGCTTATGAGATAGCTATTATTATTATTATCATCCCATTTTACAGATGAGAAAACTGAGGCACAGAGAGGTTAAGTGGCTTGCCTAAGATTACACAGCTAAGTGGTATAGGCAGAATTCAAACTCAGACAGGCTTGTTCCCTTTTCCTTCCCTTGCTGACCCTTTTAAGCTGGAGCAATCCTTCCTTCCTCTAAGTCCCCACGATGCCTCTATCATGGCACTTACACCTGTTTTACACATACTTGTAAGTATATCAGTTTCCCCACCTTGGACTGTGCTCCATGTAGACAGAGACTCCTGTTCTGGCTTGGGCCCAGAGCGGTAATGGGCTACAGGCAGAGGAGGGAGGCAGATAACCAAGCAGTGAAGAGTGAAACTCTGAGACCCAACAGCTCGCCTCCTGGCCTGAATATTTTCTAGATGTGTGTATAGGCAAATCTGTTAACTCCTCTGAGCCTCAGCCTCCTCATCTGTAAAATGGGGATAATAAACACTCCCACCCTAGTGGGTGTGAAGATAGAATTGGCCAGTGTGTCTAAAGTGCTCAGGACAGTGCCTAATACGTATTAGCCATGTCCACCATCCTGATGGTCCAGAAGCCTTGAGAGGCTGGGAGTCCGAGATGGTCTGACTGTAAGAGCTTCCTGGCTCATCTTTTATGGAGTCACAAGCCACTGCCTCTCAAACTTGGACAAAGCTGGAGGGGCCTGGCCTCCCACCCCACTGTGCAGAGGTCCCGGCCTGGCCCTCACCTCTGCCGTCATCTTGGCAATGAGGCCGGTGGAGATGGCCCCATTGAGCACGTTCCGCCGCAGGCCAGGGTTCCTGGGGTCCTTGAGGTTGCTGATTCGGCTGCGCACGCGGTTCCGGTACTTCATATCTGTGCTCTTGAGCTCCTGGTAGATATGTGACATGGTCAAGGGCCAGCCCAGCTGCTCATAGAGGGGAGGATGGGGAACCTCTCCTGGAAGCCTGAGGAGATCCAGGGCCATCTCTTCCTCTCCTTGGACTTGTTCAGGGTCGGGCACTTCTGTGGCATTTGAGGGAATTGCAGTAGGCATTTGGGGTCAGCCATGTGTCGGGGACAGGAAACAGCCTCTAAGGTTATAGCAAGCACTGTGGTGTCCGGGACTCCGGGAATGGGCAGCCCAGGTTTGTCTGAGCCTCTTGTATGACCTCAGGTGATTCACGTGACCTCTTTGTGCCTCACTTTCCTTATTTATAAAATACGGGGCTGTTATGAGGATTCAGCAATCAAAGCTGCATGATGCACTAGCATGGTGTCTGGGACATAGCAAGAGCTCAACATTTAGGGGCTGTTAAGAGGATAATGATGAAGGTTACCTCTAGTTACCTGAGGGTTGTGAGTCCAGCTGACAGAGAAAAACAAGATAGGAGCCACATGTTTCAGGCTCTAAGAATACTGCAATAAATACATTGCTGAGCTTTGATCCAGTGAGTGCCCCCAGTTCTCTGTCATCATTCCCTGGAACCTACTTTGGGAATTGCTGGTCATTAATGGATGAGGAAGCTGAGGCTTAGGAAGAATGAAGGCCCTCGCTCAAGGTCACAGGGCAAATTCCCGGCAGAGACAGGGCTGGATGCCAGAGCCCCTCCTAATGGTAATGCTCGCTGCTCAGCCAGCAGGAAGTTGCCACTGGCCACGGATCACAGTGACTGCTCTGTCCAGATGCTGTATCCCAGACAGGCCTCCCGCTCCCTCCTCTGGAGGGGCTCAGGGAACACAGCCCAGTGTTCTTGGTCTCCTCAGCCAAGGAGACTCAGGAAGATGAGGCCTTTGCTGGGTAAAGCCAGAGACGAGACAGAGACTGCGGGGAATGTAGAAAAATGGAAACAGCTGACTTGCTTGGGAAGGATGGTGGTATTATTTCTGTTTTTGTTTTCATGTTGTTTGTACAATAAAAGTGTAAAAAGAAAGAATGTGCCATAATGCATTTGGAAGCCAAACCGTATGTTTAAAAATCTGTGTTTGGGATGCCTGGAGGTGAGATCTGCTCATGTGGGGACAGGAGGGCTGGCAGTACCTCCACCAGCTCCTTCCCGACTGTTTCCTGAGATCACAGGGAGGACAAGGTAGAGCAGAGCGCGGACCTGGGTGTCACTGACCCCTCAAAGGAGCACATGTGAGCCCCACGGCTGCTATTTCATCCAGGGTCACTCTGAAGAGGACACAGGGTCAATGTGGCTCTGATTTCCTCTCCTTCAGTGACCGACATTCAGGAGGAAGAAAACACAGAGGAAAGACCAGTGGAACGAGGTACTAGATCATCCACCTTTGTTTCAAACTGGGAAGGGACCTGCTTGGAGGGACAACTGTTCCAGAGAAAACAAAGAGGATGCCCTAACCGGTTTGGCTCAGAGGAGAGAGCATCGGCCTGCGGACTGAAGGGTCCCAGGTTCGATTCCGGTCAAGGGCATGTACCTGGGTTTCGG
>NW_005367431.1:5704429-5707552 GCF_000412655.1 Myotis brandtii | reverse complement strand
CCAGCTCTGACATCAGTAGTTCCTGAGCCTGTTTCCTCATCGGAGAAATGGGAAGGACAGCCCCTGCTTCACAGAGATTGTTGTGAAAATTAATAGAGGTAGGAAGTGTCAGTTGCCCATCACAGGGCTTGGAACATATTGGGGAGTAAAAAATGGGAGCTGTTATCTTCAGCAGTTGGAAGAGGGGGGAGGGCTGAGTATGAGAAATGCGGTCCTTCTCTGTCTACTCACCTACTTGACGTCACACACTAGGCATGTTATGACATAGACTGGCACAGACACTGAGCCTTCAGGTTCTGGAATCACACTTTCTGGGTTCCAGTCTCAACGATGTCACTACTGTTTGCTGTGTGAGCTTTGGCAAGTGACTTAATCTCTCTGAGCCTCAGTTCCCTCACCTGTGAAACAGGATTGATGAAGAAACCTACCTCGTAGATTGTTCTCAACACTGAATGAAGTACTGCTCATACACAGCTTGGTATGAGGCTGGCAGGTGCAAGACTTAACAAATATTTGCTAGAATCAAGAACTCCGGTTCAGGGGCTGAGCAGGGGGCTGTCCGGAGCCCTTTCCCTCCCTGCTCACTGTCCTGGGTCCCCTGTACTTGGAAGACCTGCTGCTGGACGGTCCAGGCACCCACAGCCTTGGCAAAGCTCAAGGATATGATCTTCAATTTCTGATGCCATCTTGTCACAGTTGACTCCATAGTCCTTGTAATCATCTAAAAGAGATTGGGGAACACAGGCATCAGCCAGGCATGACCTTGGCAGTGAGGCCTGCTTGTACCAAGGACTACAGCATCCGGAACCCTCCCATGGCACTGAGAAAGGCCACATCTCATCTGCCCCTGGGCAGCCCTTCCCTCCCCATCCCCGGCCCAGGCCTTCTCACCATCCGCCTTCAAGGCCGCCGAGAGCATCTCCACACACTTGTCCCGGACAGCGTCCCCTGTGAGGTAGCAGGGTGCCAGGAGGCAGATGGAGGGGGCAAAGGTGGGGCTCGAGGGGCTGCTGGGTGTTTTGGGGGAGGTCTCCGCTTTCGATTTGCTGCTGTTTGATCTGAGGATGACAATCAGTAATTGACTTTCTGATACTAAGCAAATAAAGCATTTATTGAGCAATGATCCCTTTAATCTCATAACAAGCCTATGAGGTAGGAACTATTTTAGGTACTTGATATGGATCATCTCATTTAATTCTCATAACCCCACGAGGTTGATACTATTCTTTTTTTTTTTTAATACTCAACTGAACTCAAACCATGACTAGCTACAGTACTAATATGAAGTTAACATGCAAACTGTTTTCTGTGGGTTTTTAAAATATGTTTTTATTGATTTCAGAGAGAGGAAGGGAGAGGGAGAGATAGAAACATCAATGAGAGAGAATCATTGATCGGCCGCCTCCTGTACGCCCCCTACTGGGGATCAAGCTCAAAACCTGGGATCAAACCAGTGACCTCTTGGTTCATGGGTCAATGTTCAACCACTGAGCCACACTGGCTGGGCTACAGATGCATTTCAAATAATGATACTCAGGTCACACATCTGGAAACCAGTAGGACCAGAATGAAAACCCAGGCAGTTGAACTCTGGTACCCAGGCTCTTAACCTCCCACTGTGCTCTACTGGTTACAGAACGGTGTAACAATGCCAAAAACTATATCCATTAGGGACTGCAAGAGCTCCTCTCTCTCTCTCTCAGCTCTCATTGAACCATTTACTCACTCATTCAATAAATAGTTCAATAAATATTAATTAGGCACCTATTCTCAGGTACTGTGCTGAGAACAAGGGATAAAGCAGACAAGGCAGAAAAGCTCCCTCCCTCAAGGAGCTTATAGTCTACTGACTAGTGAACGCACTACCATTTAAGAGCGCCGGCTCTTACCATGTACCAGGAATGGTGCTAGGCACTGTAGGAGCACTTTCTAATTTACTCCTCACAGTAGTCCTAGGAGGTAAATACTGTTGGCATCCCCATTTGCAGCCGAGGAAACAAACCTAGAGTTATATCACTTGAGATTTGAACTCAGGCCTGTCTGATTCCAACCCTAACACTCTTTTTTTTTTTTTAAAAAAAGCATGTTTTATTGATTTTGGAGAGAAAGAGAGGAAGGGCAAGGGAGAGAGAGGGAGCTGCCTCCTGCATGCCCCCTACTGGGGATCGAGCCTGAGCGTGCCCTGATTGAGAACTGCACAAGCGACCTCTGGGTGCATGGGTCGATGCCCAACCAACGTAGCCACACCAGCCAGGGCCTAACCCTACCACTCTTAACTCCTATGATACACTGCCGAAGAATGATCCCACTTTGTTTTTGGCTTAAAAAAAACTCCACATAAATAAATAAATAATAAAATACAATACTGAACTGTGTGGCTTAAACAACAGAAATTTATTTCTCACAGTTCCAGGGACTGGGAAGTCCAAGATCAAGGTGCTGGTCAGTTTAGTTTCATGTGAGGGCTCTCCTTCCTGGCTTGTAGATGGCCACCTTCTCGCTGTATCCTTACATGGCAGGGAGAGAGAGTGAGTGAGCTCTCAGATCTCCTCCCATAGGACACTACTCCTATTGGATCTGCTTCACCCATATGACCTCTGTTAACCTTAATTACCTCCATAAAGGCCCTACTTCCAAATTCAGTCACATTGAGCTTCAACATATGAATTTCAGGAAGGAGGAGTAGATAACATTCAGACCAGAACACCATATTAGTAACAATGATCTCTCTGAGATGGGATTATAGGAGATTTTCATTTTCTTCTTTTGCTTATACATGTCTTCTAAATCTACGAGAAATATATCTACTTTAATAATGAGAAACATTTTTTTAAAAAAACATTTGACAATTATGAGTGGTAACTGTGCTGATAGCTTGGACAGGCTTCCTGTCTTCCTGTTATTAAGGAGCTGCCAGCAGCCCTAGCCGGTTTGGCTCAGTGGATAGAGCATCTGCCTGTGGACTGAAGGGTCCAGGTTTGATTTCCAGTTAAGGGCACATGCCCAGGTTGTGGGCTCGATCCCTAGTTGGGGGCATGCAGGAGGCAGCTAATCAATGATTCTCTCTCATCATTGATGTTTCTATCTCCCTCTCCCTTTCTCTCTGAAATCAATAAAAGTGTA
>NW_005367431.1:5700742-5703928 GCF_000412655.1 Myotis brandtii | reverse complement strand
TGCCTCCCACACGCCCCCTACTGGGGATTGAGCCCACAACTCAGGCATGTGCCCTGACTGGGAATCGAACTGGCGACCTCCTGGTTCATGGGACAATGCTTGACCAACTGAGCTGCACCTTCCAGGCTCATAGTTTCCAATTATTTTCAGCATAAAGTCACACTCCTCATTGTGGCTTCCCTGTCCCCTCACATCTGGCCCCTGCCTGCCCTCTGACATGATCTCATGCTGAGCTCCCCTCACTGTTCACTGAAGCCTCTACTGCCCTCCTGCTTTCTGTTCCCTAAACACTCCTGTCCTCTCACCACAGTGCCTTTGCACAGATGGCCCCTCCTCCCAGGAGGCTCCTCCTCCAGCTTTTCCTATGACTGGTTCTTTCCCACCAGTCAGGCCTCTGCTCAAATATCACATTCTCAGGGAGGCTTCCTTCCCTGCCCACCCCAGCCAAGCAGACTGTCTCTGCCCTATAACTCTCTAGCACATGACCTAATTTCTTGCATTCATGGCACATATCCAAGTCTATAATTAACTTGTTTATGTGTTTATAAACATTGTCTGCTTTCACCTCCAGAATACAGGTTCCATCGTAGAGGAACCCCATTGGCTGGCTCACCACCGTCTTCCAGCACCTTTAACAGCGCTCTAGGTGGGTACTTGGTGAACCTTGGTTGATGAATGAATGCAGAATGAGATGAGGGAGCTGGCCACAGAGAGATGAAAGGTGCATTCAACAGGTTTAGGCAGAGATGAGCTGAGTGGGGGGCAGGTCCTCTTTGGAAGGCCAGTGACCTATGAGAAGGATCTCTCTCTGAGCCAGTGTCTGTCAACAACTATGACCTGGACCATCTCCTACAACTGTGATGACGTTCCAGATTCTTCCTGGTGTTGCCCCTCATCGACCCCTGTGCCCCATCACGACATCCTCAATGTCTAGGACTCAGCAGTGGGGAACCACCAGGGGGAGCCTGAGGATGCTGCTCAGAAGGCATGATAGCAAGCAACAAGAATAACATTGCCATTTAGGGAATGTAAATGCACCGAGGCGGTGTATTTATTAAGGACCCAGGCTCCAAAGCCAAACTCCAGGTTCAAGGCCTGACAACACCACGTTGTAGCTATGTGACCTTGGGTGAGTACCTTCTCCTCTCGGTGCCTCAGTCTCCTCACATGTAAAATGGGGATAACAATAGTACCCACCTTATAGAGTTGTTAAGAGGATTAAAGCACCTAAGAGAATTCTAGCAACAAAGTATTAGGCAACTGACATCGGTAACCACATTAAGTATGAGTGTTAGTACTAAGCATTATGTAGTTATTGAGCACTTACACGGAGTAGGAACAGTGCTAAGCATTTCATTACCTCATTTGGTTTTCACATAACCTGAAAAGGGGGGTCATAGTTATCCCCATTTGACAGGTCAATAGACTGAGGCTCACAGATGAACTGACTTGTCCAAGGTCCTCCAACTAGCAAATGGCAGAGTCACACTACAAATCTAGGTCTGCCTGCCTTCCAAATGCTTTTCAGTACATCTCACCGTGTCTCTAAAAGGCAGAGTTTTCCAGAATCCCTTTACCTGGGCAAGGCCAGGCTGCTTGTTGACGTTTTTTCCTCACCTTCCTGGCAGGGCCTCCCAGTCCCCGTGCCTCCTCTTGGCGAGGAGCTGGCTGGTTGGCTGGCATTTGTTTCTAGGTGGCATTTCAGGCAGCCACGCTCATTTTGCTTTCAATGCACAGAACTGGGAACTGAGTCAAATTGCAGAGAGGGTGGAGGTAGGGGGTTGGATTAATCAGAGCGTCCTTCTGCTTCCCGGATGTGTCAGTGTCGGCACCAGCCTGTGGTCTGACACCAACCATTCAGTGCTTAGAAAATCCATCCACCCCAGGTCAGAGCAGAGGCACCGGGAGACCTGTCTCGCTGCTCTTGCACGCCACCTCGAGGGCATTTCAGGTACTGCACCGCCAAACACCTGTGGTTCTCAACCTTCCTAACGCCGTGACCCTTTAATACAGTTCCTCATGTTGTGGTGACCCCCAACCATAAAATTATTTTCGTTGCTACTGCATAACTGTAATTTTGCTACTGTTATGAATCGTCATGTAAATATCTGATATGCAGGATGTATTTTCATTGTTCGCGACCCACAGGTTGAGAACCGCTAGGACCTGAAAACCAGCTGGGCCCGGCCCTAGCAGCCTTCTTCCCTGACACAGTGATGCCCTTCGTGGTCTGCTCCCTGGTACTCCAGCTACCGTTCCCAGAGCATCATGCTCACTCATACTGCCACACCTTTGCACGCGCCATTCCCTCTCTCTGGGATGGCCTCTCTTAGCTTGTCTACCAGGCAAAATCCTATTCATTCACATGCCAATTTTCAGCCCAAATACTCTCTCTTCCATGAAGTCTTCTTTTAAAAAACATCTTATATTTTAATATGTTTTTTAAAATTGATTTTAGAGATAGAGGAAGTGAGAGGGAGGGGGGAGAGAGAGAGGAGAGAGAAACTAAACCTGAAACCTGGGTATGTGCCCTACTGGGAATTGAACCAGTGACCCTTCGGTGCACAGGTTGACTCTCAACCAACTGAGCCACACCGGCCAGGGCTCCTTTGACTTCTGATAGAGTCATAAGGAAACACTTCCCATGTTCCCACTGTGTGTTACATCTTCAAAAAACAAGTATTTTGGTGTCTGCCTCTACACTAGTACCTAAGCTGCAGGACGGCAGAGATCGTGAGTTTAAATCTTTGTCTGGCCTGGAGGTTACAAACTGGAAGGCTACAGATACATTTAGTCTGCCCTATTGTGTCTTAGAAAAAGGTGAATATGCTGCCAATGTTTAAAATCGGGAGTCTCATATGAAAATCTAGATGTCCGGTTTCCCTTAAAATGCTGCAAGACATGGCACAGTGGGTCTGCATGTCCGTAGAGCAACAGCCAGCTGGAGTAGTGGGTGCCCCCTACAGACGGGCAGGCGCTCTCCATTTTGCCAGAGTCCCCAGGAGTCCCCAGGGTGTGTACATGCCCTTGACCCCTGAAGGATGTTGCTTGTGGAGGAGGTGCTCAACAAATGTGTACACCGGATGTATGCTTGTATGTATGCATGTATGGGAGAGGGAGAGGGGGAGGGAGAGGGAGAGGGGGAGGGAGAGGGAGAGAGGGAGAGAGAGAAGGAGAGAGAGTGGG
>NW_005367431.1:5696145-5698474 GCF_000412655.1 Myotis brandtii | reverse complement strand
AGGGAGAGGGAGGGAGGGAGGGAGAGAGAGGTAGAGAGTGCAGGAAACAGTCTGGGTAGAGGATAAAGTGAATTTACAAGACTTGCTCCTGGCCCTTTGGGTTGCCTGCCCCCAATACTGAACCAGCAGGAAATGACACAATGGCTGGAAGGATAAACACCTTCTGTTTGACCTTCAGGAAAACAGTTCATGACGGGAGGGAGCCAGGAGACTTCAGGGCCACCGGCAAGGTCAGGAGAGGAGTCTGAGGTATAAATCCCTCCACTAATGTTGAGTGTTTCCTTTTGGGACAGGACAACCCTTCACTATGCAGGATGCCCTTCACGTTCCAGGATGTTTAGCATCTCTGACCCCTGCCTACTAAATGCTGGGGTGTTCCCTCCCCATTCCCATTACAGACAGAATATGCATGCCCCCCCCCCCAATCCATATGTTGAAGTCCTAACCACCAATGTGGCTGTATTTGGAGGCGAGGCCTGTGAGAGATAAGCAGGTTTAGATGAGGGTGGGGCCCATGATGGGATTATAGGCCTTCTAAGACAGTGGTTCTCAACCTTCCTAATGCCGCGACCCTTTAATACAGTTCCTCATGTTGTGGTGACCCCCAATTTCATTGTTACAAATTTCACTGAACATAATTAAAGCATAGCGATTAATCGCAAAAACAATACGTAATTATATGTGTTTTCCGATGGTCTTAGGAGACCCCTGTGAAAGAGTCGTTCGACCCCCAAAGGGGTCGCGACCCACAGGTTGAGAACCGCTGTTCTAAGAAGAGGAAGAGAGACAAGAGCGCACCCCTCTCCCCCAATCCTATGCAGACAGAGCAAGAAGCAAGAAGGTGGCTATCTGCAAGCCGGGAAGAAGGCCTGCACCAGGGACTGAATCGGCTGCCACCTTGAACTTCCCTGCCTCCAGCATGTGAGAAATAAATGTCTGTTGTGTAAGCCATGCAGTCCACGGTATTTGTGATAGCCGCCCGAGCTGACTAAGATCCCTCCCAAGTCACAGTGACAACCGAAAATGCTCCCATGAATTTATAAATGAACCTCCGCTGAGGACCACTGGTTTAAGGTCAGGATGGCCCTGGGGCCTCCCAGGCCTCCCTATGGCAGACATTGCCAAGGGGCCACAGCACTCTCTTCTCCGAGGCAGGATGCAGCCTCAGCCTCCCTCTCCCAGCAGCACTGAGAGCCTTCACTCATCAGCTGGAGCTGGCAGTTGGAATCGGGCAAGACAGCAGCCCCGTCAACCTCTCAGGCCTGTTTCATCCTCATCAAGCCTTCAACAACCCCTTGTAGTGGTGCTTCTTTCCTTTCCAGTGGCAGTCTTACTGCACTTTAGGCCTCAATAGCTGTGTGTCTCCCACTCACAATCACCTAGAACAGTGATGGCGAACCTTTTGAGCTCGGCGTGTCAGCATTTTGAAAAACCCTAACTTAACTCTGGTGCCGTGTCACATATAGAAATTTTTTGATATTTGCAACCATAGTAAAACAAAGACTTATATTTTTGATATTTATTTTATATATTTAAATGCCATTTAACAAAGAAAAATCAACCAAAAAAATGAGTTCGTGTGTCACCTCTGACACGCGTGGCATAGGTTCGCCATCACTGACCTAGAAGCCAACCTCACCGTCCCACCTGGTTGTCCCAGCATCCACTCTGGCCCCTGGACCCTCATCATTTGCTTAAATCCACCTCCAAGTCACTTCCCTTGGCCATGCTTCTCCTGCTCTGACCTCTGACCTCCCTCCTGGACTACAAGTCACTCCTTTACCCACAATCTCTCAGTAGTGATCTCATCCAGCTTCAAATGCTAGCCACACACTGACTCTGAAATTTACATTTCTGGCCCAGACTTTTTCCTGAATTCCAGCCTGGAATAACCTAACTGTTCATGCAACTTCTCCACCTGGATGACTGGTATAACCCTCGAACCCAGCATATCCAAACCTGAACTCTGGATCTCCTGCCACAGCCTGATTTACTCAGTCCTCCCCTATCAACGAGTGAAAACTCCATCCTTGCAGATAGGTGCTCAGGTGAAAAGTCTTGGAGTCATCCTGACTTTTTCTCTTGTGCCCCACATCCAACCTGTCAGGAAATCCAACCAGCTCTGCCTTCAAAATGTATCTGGAGTGGAGTCCACCCCTTCTCCCTGCCTGCTGCCACCTTCAGCCACCGTCATATCGTGCCTGAATAATCGAAATCGTTTCCTGGTTGCCGGAAGCCAGTCCATCCTTGCTGCTTGACACAGTCGCTGCAGGGAAGAAACATCTGCACAGCATATGTTTCAAGGGACCTGGCGTATATGGCATACTGT
>NW_005367431.1:5686752-5692663 GCF_000412655.1 Myotis brandtii | reverse complement strand
ACAGAACCTGGCTGGAGATCCTGGCTAGACCCTGACAAGAGGAACCTCGCTATGCTGATCAACTGAAAGCTGTCTCCGTGTCATTCCTTCTTTGCTGACTCTGTCTACACCTTTGGGAACCCCTGGACCTGTTGGGGTTGGACCCCAACACCTGGTCTCTCTACTTCTGCCCTGACAATCCATTCTCAGCACAGCAGCCTCAGGGGTCCTGATAAGGTTGAACATGTAATTTACAAGCTTAATACCCTCCAGTGGCTCCTGTTTCACTCCTCCTCCAACTCTCCTCTCACTTATTGGCTTCAGCCCCACTGGCCACCTCACAGCTCCTTGCGTTTGGAATGACCCCAACATCTGCGTGGCTAATTCCCTCATCTGGTTAAGGTTTTGCGCAAAGGTCATGTCTTCAATGAGGGCTCTTCTGACCACCCATGACCGTTTTTCCCCAACCCCCCTCACCCTGCTCTGTTTTCCATAGCACATGCCATCTTCTAAACTGTTGTATAACTTACTTATTAATGCATCTCTGTCTCCCCTCTTAGAATACAGGCCTTGAGGCTGTAGTAATCTTTGTTTCTTTTGTTCACTGCTGTATCCTTGGCACCTAGAACAGTTCCTGGCACATAGTAGGCCCTCAATAAATATTTGATGAGTGAATGACTTGATGATATATGCTACTCTGGGGAGATATCCTAACCAGTTCAGCCCCAAACCAGAGTTCCCGCCCCAGGTATAGGCTCTCAAGGCCTGTGTCCTCACTGGGTTCAGCTTCACCCTGAGAACGTTCCCCAGTGATGGGGCAACAGTGACTGGTCAGCCACCATGAAGGAGCCACACCTCTCATTCAGGGGCCCCTTAGTCTTTAAAAAAAATATTTATTTATTAAAAAATTTTCAATTATAGCTTACATTTAAAAAAACAACACTGTTCTCTTTATTACAAGCAGTCTTATAATCATCATTAGTACATGCTTTTTTTTTTCAATCCTCACTCGAGGATATTTTTCCACTGATTTTTAGGGAGAATGGAAGAGAGAGGGAAAGACAAAGAGAAACATCGCTGTGAGAGAGACACATTGACTGGTTGCCTCCTGCACGAACCCTGAACAGGGCCCGGACCAGGGAGGAGCCTGCAACCGAGGTATGTGCCCTTGATAGGACGCAAATCTGGGACCCTTTGGTCTGCAGGCTGATGCTCTATCCACTGAGCCAAACTGGCTAGGGCCAACTATAGCTTACCTTCAACGCTATTTTGTATTAGTTTCAGGTGAACAGCATATGGTTCCAGTGGTTCTCAACCTTCTGGCCCTTTAAATACAGTTCCTCATGTTGTGACCCAACCATAAAATTATTTTCGTTGCTACTTCATAACTAATGTTGCTACTGTTATGAATCATAATGTAAATATCTGATATGCAGGATGGACTTAGGCGACCCCTGTGAAAGGGTCGTTCGACCGCCAAAGGAGTCGCGACCCACAGGTTGATAACCGCTGGTTAGACAATCATATACTTTACAAAGTGTTCCCCTGTTATTTCCAGTAGCTCAACTGGCACCATACACTGTTATTACATTATTACTGACTATATGTCCTATGCTGTACTTTACATTCCCATGACTACTTAGTGACTACCAATCTGTACTTCTCAAACCCTTCATCTTTTTTCATCCAGTTCCCAACCTCCCTCCCCTCCCCCTTAGTCTTACTGTGTGGATCCTAGATTCCAGAGGCAACATAACATACAAAGTTTCCTCCTTCCCCAGCCTCAGGCTTCCTACATTAAAGCAGAGAGAGGGACACAAACTGCATAGGATCTCTGAATGGAGAAGTCCATGGCTTCCCTTACCTTTCCATCGATGGCCTTTTTGGAGAGGAGGTGGCCGAAGAAGACTTGGAATCCACAGAGTCTCTCCTGAAAGAAGAGACATCAGAGATGAGACTCTCTCCCAGGCCAGCATCAGTGCTGATCTAGAGAGATCAGAGCTGGGCAGGAAGCATCCCGGAGCCATGCCTGCCGGGCTGAGGATGGTAGAGCCCGGCTGGACCACCGCTACCCGGGAGAGGAAGCTCCAGGTGACGGGGCTGCTCACCCTCACCGACCCTCCATCAGTGAGGCCAGGTATGTTACATGTGTTATGTCATCTGTTACTAATTATGAATAACTAATTCTCAGCAGGCCCCGCTCTTCTTTGCTGTCAGGCAGGCCTTGGCCAGCTGGAATCCATGGAGACTGGAATTCCTGGGATTGCTTATTCTCAGGAGGAGGGAGAGGTCATCTCCAGCCTCCCCTGCAGGCACCTTAGAGGGAGGAGAGGAGAGGAAGCACGAGGGCCTTGGAGATTGAAGAGCTGCGTTAGAATGGCAAGTGAGAGAGCAGGACACAAAGTTAAATGTATGCTGTGCCTAAAGTCTTGCCAGAAAATGCCTACGGGGGAAAAAAGACTGAAAGTCAATACATCCAAATGAGAACTATGGTTATATTACGATGATGGGCTTAGAGGTGAAATTTCCCCCAATTTTCCAAAAATGCATGTAGCTACATTCTTTTTGATATAGAATGCATTTTCTTTCCCCTTTTGTTGGTTTTGTAAAATTAATGTTTGCAAATTGCAACACCCACTCCCTATCTCACTTACCTCACTCTCTTTTTAATTCCAGCAAAGGTGTTCACCTCCTAACAGACTCTAATATTCTTATTATATGGAGTGTCACCCCCCCCACCCCCGCCATCTAACTTCCACAAGAGCAGAGTTCGGTGGGTTTTGTTCACTGTAGTGGACACTGTCCTTGCTGAGCCCATATCCCCTCGGGCACTCATCCTCCCAGTGTCCTGGGACACAAGGGCTTTCTCCTGCAAGCTCCCCTGGGTGCAGCCTGCCCACGGGAGTTCTCTGCTCCAGTTAGAACCAGCAGGCCAGTAGGCTGCGAGTGCTGGGTGGATACACTCCCCACCTGCCTCGGCCCTCAAGTGGGTCAACCCGAGGTGTGTTCTCCACTGTCACACAGAGCGGCCAAACAGGATTTAAGTCCCGGTCACCCGAGGCAGTAACCGGCTTACGAACACATTCCTTGCTGGCTTCCTTCCATTCCCTGTCTCACCTCCTCACTCTATCTGCATTTCCTGAAATAATTTCCCAAGTAAACCCGCTGCACTGAATCCAAGTCTTAGGGTCTGCTTCTGGGGAACGCAGTCTAACATGTTCACTGACTCACCCAAGCACATACACTAGTGCCTGGCACAGAGTAGGCGCTCTACAAATATTTGTGGCTGAAAGTTGTGAAGCCAAACAGTACAGAAATAAATATAAAAACTAAAAAAGTGGAAAAACAAACCTCCCCAGAGGTAACAACTATAAAGTTTAATGTCTTTCTTTCCAAGTCTTTTTCTACATGCATACAAACATACATAACATGTGTCATTCTAAAAGGGAGTCGAGCCCTAACCGGTTTGGCTCAGTGGATAGAGCGTCGGCCTGCGGACTCAAGGGTCCCAGGTTCGATTCCAGTCAAGGGCATGTACCTTGGTTGCAGGCACATCAAAAAATCAATAAAATATATTTTTTAAATAAATAAATAAATAAATAAATAAATAAATAAATAAAAGGGAGTCGAGCCTGGCCAGCATGGCTCAGGGGTTGAGCATCGACCTATGAACCAGGAGGCCACGGTTCAATTCCTGGTTAGGACACATGCCCGGGTTGGGAGCTTGATCCCCAGTAGGGGCATGCAGGAGGCAGCCGGTCAATGATTCTTATCATTGATTAGAGGGCTGGTGCACGGATTTGTGCACCAGTGGGGTCCCTCAGCCTGGCCTGCACCCTCTCCCAATCTGGGACCCCTCGGGGGATGTCCGATAGCAGGTTTTGGCCTGATCCCCACAGGCCCAATCCAGACAGGAGGGAACCTGATCCTGTGCGTTGAGCATCTGTCCCCTGGTGGTCAGTGCGCATTATAGCAACCGGTCAACCAGTCGTTTGGTCGCTTAGGCTTTTACATATATTATAGATGTTTCTTATCTCTCTCTCCCTTCCTCTCTGAAATCAATAAAAATATATTTAAATAAAAAAATAAAAAGGGAGTTGATGACATGAGTTGCATTCCCAGCTCTAACCCCCAGGGCAGGTTGTTTTCTCCGAGCATCATGTTCCCTCACCTGTCAAATGAGAAGAAAAGAACCTATGTCTTGGGTCTGTCTGGGAGGAAGACATTAGATCATTCATGTCCCTACAGTAGTTCTCAGCACAAATAAGTCCTTATGCTCCATAATCGCAGACATCTGATTTCTCGTTTTCCAAATTATACAATACTAGAGGCCTGGTGCACGAAAATTTGTGCACTCAGGGGGGTCCCTCAGCCTGGCCTGCGCCCTCTCACAGTCCGGGACCCCTCAGGGGATGTCCTTTGTTTCTAATGCTTTGAGTTCCTTTAAGGAGAGAGAAATGCTTGTTCTTCTGAAATCAGAGATAAGAGCAGTGGTTCTCCGCCTTCTGGCCCTTTAAATACAGTTCCTCATGTTGTGACCCAACCATAAAATTATTTTCGTTGCTACTTCATAACTGTAATGTTGCTACTGTTATGAATCGTAATGTAAATATCTGATATGCAGGATGGCCTTAGGCGACCCCTGTGAAAGGGTCGTTGGACCACCAAAGGGGTCATGACCCACAGGTTAAGAACTGCTGCCTTAGAGGATGTCCACGGGCATAAGCTGGCAGTCAGACATCTCTCTGGCAGCCTGGGAGCTCTCGGGGGATGTCCAACTGAAGCTTAGTCCCACTCCCCCAGGAGAGACTCCTGCCACCGCTGCTGCGTTAGCAGCCTTCAGCTCGGCTTGTGGCTGAGTGGAGCTCCCCCTGTGGGAGTGCACTGACCACCAGGGGGCAGCTCCTGTGTTAAGTGTCTGCCCCCTGGTAGTCAGTGCTCATCATAGCGACCGGTCGTCTGCCGTTAGGGTCAATTTGCATATTACCCTTTTATTATATAGGATTCCTGCATGGATTTCCAGCTCCCATCTCATCCTGCAGGTGGTCTGTGATACAGTGGGTGAGACAGCTTCAGGGGCAAGCCTTGATTATCCTGTGGACCAGACCCATAGCTCTGGACCTTCACTCCAGCTTGAACACCGGGGGGAGGGGGGGAAGCGGGGGGAGCAAAGCAGCAAGGGAGAGAAGTGATACCTCCTTCACATGCCCCTCCACTCCCACACTTGGCTCTGGAGCTCCTGGGGGGAGGGAAGGAGGTCCTCCCTGAGAACCTTATCAGGATGGACAAGTGTAAACCAGAGCAGGAGCCAGAAATCTTGCAGGTGGAGAAAGGAGAGAAGACATGAGCCTCTAGAGCAGGGGTGGGCAAACTTTTTGACTCGAGGGCCACAATGGGTTCTTAAACTGGACCGGAGGGCCGGAACAAAAGCATGGATGGAGTGTTTGTGTGAACTAATATAAATTCAAAGTAAACATCATTACATAAAAGGGTACGGTCTTTTTTTTTTTAGTTTTATTCATTTCAAACGGCCGGATCCGGCCCGCGGGCCGTAGTTTGCCCACGGCTGCTCTAGAGCCTCTATCCTGGAGCCTCACCATTTGTTTGGCCTGTCCTCATTGCTTTTTTTTTTTATTTTTATTAAAACAAGTCTGCAGTTATTGTAAATGATCATTAGGAAAACTATTCGGGAACATGAAGAAAATGCCTAGAATACAATAGGAAGATAAATTAATAAGAGCATAGTAGTTTGTACACTCCACCTACAGGAATGGGAAAATGACATATGTGAGTACTTCAGGATTGGGAGAAAAGAGAAAAAAATAAAAACGGGCCCAAACCGGTTTGGCTCAGTGGATAGAGCGTCGGCCTGCGGACTCAAGGGTCCCAGGTTTGATTCCGGTCAAGGGCATGTGCCTTGGTTGCGGGTACA
>NW_005367431.1:5676791-5686686 GCF_000412655.1 Myotis brandtii | reverse complement strand
AAATCAATAAAATATATTTTAAATAAATAAATAAATAAATAAAAAAGGCTTTGTCAGAGCTGGCACACTGTGGACAATTTTTTTTTTCTTTTTACTTCCCCCTCTCACCCTCCCCTGCCTTCCCTCTGAAGTTTGTTGGTCTGTTTTTGGACAAATATTTTTAATTCTTATTTTAAATTTCACTGATGTGGTTATAATGTTTATATAATAAATAATGAATTATCATTAAGGAGACTAAAAAGAAAGGAAGCTTGATTCACCCAGCAAGGTAGGGAGACAATGCCCTAACCGGTTTGGCTCAGTGGATAGAGCATCAGCCTGTGGACTGAAGGGTCCCAGGTTCGATTCCGGTCAAGGGCATGTACCTTGGTTGCGGGCACATCCCCAGTAGGAGGTGTGCAGGAGGCAGCTAATTGATGTTTCTCTCTCATTGATGTTTCTAACTCTCTATCCCTCTCCCTTCCTCTCTGTAAAAAATCAATAAAATATATTTTAAAAAAAATAAAGGTAGGGAGACAACCACCCCTATCCCTGCTCAGCCACAGCTTCCTATGACAGCGCCATGCCTGTGAAAAGCGAGCGTTAACAATTCCACCTCCCATGAAATGTGTAAGACGTTAAATGTAAGATGCTGGTTACAAAACAGTATGTAGAGTGTGCTTCCAATTTTATTAAGAAGATATAAATGTACATGCATACGTTCTTAAAAGATGAGATATACAGTGGTTATTTCTATTATTCTGCTCTTGTGTTTGCTTTTCTAAAGTTTTTACACTAAACATGATTTACTATTTAAATAAATGTGGAAAGGTTACAAAATAGTATATAGAGTATAATTCCATTTTATTAATTTAAGGATGGTGATGATACATAGGTAAAAGTCTAGAAGGATATATATGAGATTTATATATATATGTGTTTACATACATGATTATATATACATACTAGAGGCCCAGTGCACAAAATTAGTGCACTCGGGCGGCAGGGGGTGGGGGTGGGGGGTTGTCCCTCAGCCAGGATTGCAAGAGGGCACAGGCCAGGCCAAGGGACCTCACTAGTGTACAATCAGGGCTGGGGAGGGACATGGGAGGTTGGCCAGCCTGGGAGGGACCGCGGGAGGGCTCCAGGGCGTGTCCGGCCCATCTTGCTCAGTTCTGATCAACTGGACCCCAGCAGCGAGCTAACCTACTGGTAAAAGCGTCTGCCCCCTGGTGGTCAGTGAACGTCATAGTGACTGGTCGACTGGTATACTGTCTGCCCCCTGGTGGTCAGTGCACATCACAGTGAGCAGTTGAGCAGCCTTAGCATACATATCATTAGCATATTACACTTTGATTGGTTGAATGGCCAACCAGACGACCAGGCACTTAGCATATTAGGCTTTTATGATACAGGATATGTGTACTTGTCTCTAAAAAATGAATGATTTTTAATTTTCCTATTTATATATTTTAAACTTTCTACAATGAGCAAGTGATTACCTGTATAAAATAAATGTAGCCCTGGCTGGCCCATGTGGCTCAGTTGATTAGACGTCATCCTGTGTACCAAAAGGTTGCCAGTTTAATTCCTAGTCAGGGCACATGCTTGGTTTGCAGACTTGACCACCAGCGAGGGGCGTGCAGGAGGCAGCCAACTGATGTTTTGTTCTCACATCAATGTCTCTCTCTCTCTCTCTCTCTCTCTGTCTCTTCTCCCCTTCTCCTTCCCTTCCACTCAGTCTGAAAATCAGTGGAAAAAATATCTATCCTCAGGTGTATATGTATATATACAAGGTCATTGTGGGGAAAAAAGCCAACAATACAAATTGACAAATTTTTCTTGTATAATATAGAATATGAAGCTCTTAATTATAATCATGTATATATATTTTTAAAAGTTTCATTATTTTTTCTTATTTCAACATTAATACATTATTTATTGGGAAAAATTAGACAGAAATTTGCAAAAATAAGAAAACAAAACCCTCTCAATCCTTATCTATTAGAAATAATCACCATTACCACCCTGGCACATACCCTTCTCATCTCTTCTCCTGTGCATGTACATAAAGTTCACTTACTTAATTTTTTTTTTATTAAATATTTTTTTTTTTACAGAGAGGAAGGGAGAGGGATAGAGAGTTAGAAACATCGATGAGAGAGAAACATCCATCAGCTGCCTCCTGCACACTCCCTACTGGGGATGTGCCTGCAACCAAGGTACATGCCCTTTGACCGGAATGGAACCTGGGACCCCTGAGTCCGCAGAATGACGCTCTATCCACTGAGCCAAACCGGTTAGGGCCACTTACTTAATTTTTACAAAAATGGGATCATGCTATATATACTATACAGTGCACAGCTTCTCTTAGTACTCAGTGGACATTTCCCCACGTCAGCCAATATTCTACCCTGCAGTGCTTTGCAATGGGAGCCCTGCGGGCACTCTGAACACGATAAATGGTTCTTCAGTGTGTGGGGCGACCTTGTGCATTGCAGGAACAGTAGCTATACCATTCCCTCAGCCCCACAGTTATTTTTACAACCAAAAATGGGAGTAATGTGGCGGAGGCATATCTCCCTCCTGGTCACGAATCATTCCTCTTACAGCATCATTTCCTAAAGTGTTTTGCATAGAAGGCTTATAGTATAGGATTATAATAAACATTCATTTAAAAAGGGTTCAGAGGGCCCTGGCTAGTGTGGCTCAGTTGGTGAGAGCATGTGTCCCAGGGCACATACCTAGGTTGTGGGTTTGATCCCCGGTTGGGACGTGTGCAGGAAGCAACCAATTTCTCTCTCTCTCTCTCTCTCTCTCTCTCTCTCAAATCAATGAAAGCATGTCCTCAGGTGAGGATTTAAAAAATTAATGTCTGAAAAGTCTTTGCCTTCATTCAAAAAATAAATAAATAAATAAATTTTCAAAAGGGTTCAGAGGAAAGATGTTTCAGAAATGCCAGCTAAAAAATGTTATACATAGACTGAACGGCGTGGCTCAGTGGTTGTCACAAATCGATTCCCGGTCAGGGCACATGCCCAGATTGTGAGCTCAATCCCCATTGTGGGGCGTGCAGGGGGCAGCCAATCAATGATTCTCTCTCATCATTGCTGTTTCTATGTCTCTCTCCCTCCCTCTTCCTCTCTGAAATCAATAAAAATATAATTAAAAAATATTTTTTTAAATGTCATGCACAGAACACATCATCTTTATGTTTAATCTGATTAATTTCTTAATATGATTCCCTTATAGTGGATATATCGGGAGGAAAGGTATGTACATTAAAGATGTTGAGAAATCATGGATAGTATTGTCCGGATTATGTAGGATGATCTAGTGCAGTGGTCGGCAAACTCATTAGTCAACAGAGCCAAATATCAACAGTACAACGATTAAAATTTCTTTTGAGAGCCAAGTTTTTTAAACTTAAACTATATAGGTAGGTACATTGTTATTAACCTACCTATCTAGTTTAAGTACTGTTGATATTTGGCGTCTCCCCCTTCGCTGCGTATCCCGCGGCCCGCCTGCGCCGCATCTCCCGTCGCCCAACCGACCAACACCCCCCACTTCTTCTAACGCCACTTCTTCAAAATAGACTCGCCCAGGCCGAAAACCGACTTCTGCGCATGGGCCACGAAGTTTCAATCGCACTGTACGTGCGCGCCCGCACGTGGTATTTTGTGGAAGAGCCACACTCAAGGGGCCAAAGAACCGCATGTGGCTCGTCAGCCACGGTTTGCCGACCACTGATCTAGTGCCAACAGATACTACTCAGTACTAGCTAGTACCACTCCTTATCTATTATGAACAACAGAGGACCGCCCGGCAAAGGAATTAATCTGTGTTGTCACATATGAAAAAGGTAGGTCTTATTTATACATTCACGAAGGCTTTTACCTACTGTGTTGGATAAGGCTTTTGGGCCCTATCTGAAAATCATGCAATTTTGGGGACTGTTCTATTCCTCTGGGGTTCTGACAGATGAGGATTGGAATCCCACTTTGTCACATAATGGCTGTGTGATCTTCGGAGAGTCCTGCTTCCCAGCCTTCAGCCTCCTCACCACTAAATGGGAATTTTGAATAGAGAGCCAACAAAATGCTTCTTTTCTATGAGCAAGTAAGTTCCTAGTCCATTTACCTGCAACCCTGACAAAGCTGGAATGTCAGCTGCATTACTAGGCGACATAGCTTCCGGTACAAATGAGCCCTGATTGGTAAGTGATGTCTACACAGGAAGGGCTAGGAATGAACTATAAGTAATTAGTGGAAAACCACAGCTTTTTGCTGGTCCCAAGTGGGTGAATCTTGTAACTGGTCAGTGCCTTTGCTGGAATTCTATGTTTTTGTCTATAGGACTGATATCGATTTAGGGCATAGGACATTGAAGTCAGGGAGTTCCCACCCACTGTGGTCTCATTTCCCTGCACTTGGGCGTTACCTGGGTGGGTAGCTGGATGCGGTGTTGTCCCCTATGAGAACTCTTGCTGATGAGAAAAGGCCTGAGTGTGTCAACAACACTGCGTTCCCTGCCCCTGCATCCTTCTAGATGAGGCCAGTGCCAGGGACAGCCTATCTGGGTCTTGTGAGGGGGGCCTGGAGGAGATAATAATAACAGCCATCCCTCGGGTGGTGAGGATTAAGTGAAGTTATATATAAACAGAACTGCTGGCAGAGGACGCGACAAGTGTCAGCCCCCTTCTCTCTATCCCAGAAAAAAATACCTGTCTTTGGGCTCTTCTCCTTGTTTTGTCCTTGGTGGAGAAAGGCCTGCCTCTGACTTCCAATTGGAACAGTCAAGTTCTTTTTCTTTCTTCTTGGCTTTTTCTCTTTCCTCTCCTTTTCCCCCTTTGGGGGACTCGGGGGAGTCTGAAAACAACAACAACAACATAGCTTTGGGGAGGAAGGAGCAAAGGGCAGGGACAGGAACAACTGCACATTCCCCCAACACACACACATTTATACACAGACTAGTAGCCCTGCGCACAAATCCGTGCGCCATGCACGAATCCATGTGCCAGTAGCTCACTGCTGCCCTCCTGTAGCTCCCTCCTCTCCCCTCCCCTCCTCACAGCTTGCTGCCCTGCCCCCTCCTGCAGCTCTCCACTGCCCACTTGTAGCTCGCTGCCCCACCCTCCTGCTGATCCGTGATCCGGTCATTATTTGGTCCTTCGTTATGTGACGACCATTATATAGGATGTACCTACAATATGCACGTATGTGTGCAAATCCACGCTCTCACCATGGGGACAGAAAGACATCTGCACACACACCTATGCACATGTTTATACAAATATCTCTCTATAGATATGAACAAACACACAGGCAAATGAAATACACACATGTACATGAAAATTTACACATCTATAAATCTCGCACTTGAGTAGACAAACACGGGCCCTCCCCACTAGAGACCATCTGTCATTTATTAAGTCATTCAACAAACACACACTGAGTGCCTGCTATGAGCCAAGCAGAGTCCTGTCACAGGGGCTGGGAGAAAACAGCCCCCTCTCACCCAGCAGCCGCTTCCATTTTTTGATGAGGACTTTGGCCAAAGACACCACCTCTTTGTCTGAGCAGTACTTCCGGACCCCGTTAACGGCGACTCCAATCCTGGTTGTCTGAAAAGCAACAGGGTTAGGGACTGGTCTGGGAATGGACACACAGGATTGGCTGCCCTACCTGAAAAGACCTGCCCCAGTTCAACCACCCCCTTCCCTCAGCCTGACCTGTGCCTGAGATAACCCTGACCCTATAACTGAGGCCCTGACCTGCCATCCTTGGTGAGGGCCAGTGCCCCAGGCTCAGACCCTGCACTGATGGATAGCTTTGGTGAAAAGCTGAGGTGGTGGTGGTGGTGGGTCTGGCTGACGAGGACCCCTCCCCATTCCCGGTCCCCAGGTGTGGTGGAGGCATATCTTTGAGCTCAAGTTTCACCTTAAGATATAGCCCTGGCTACTACAGCTTGGGTCTGTGCTGATTCTTTTTCAGGGCCAAGAGCATCGGGTAAATGTTTGGGGGCTATATGGGCCACAGGGAGGATCAAAAAATGGGGGGTCTCTTCACTGGATCATTGGCCGCTTGTATGCCACAAGCCCAGGGCCTTGGGAATTGGGGTATTCAAGGAAAATACCTCAGTCTTTCTCCCAGACCCAGAGGGCCCCCTGTGCTTGGAAGGTCTCCTGTGCCCATCTAAATGCCCAGTCCCCACCCTCAGAGCACCTCAAGATCCCCCAGCCCTCTCTTCAGAAATTGCCCCCAGACCCCACCCTTTTTTTTTAGCTCTGTCCCCAAAGCTTTCCACCCCCACCCCACCTGGAGTAGCTGGATGGACATCTGACAGCTGTTCAGCTTCTTCAGAAGGTCGAGGGCCCCTTCCTGTGGGAGGCCACAAGGTGAGGGCTGAGGCTGTGGGTTCTGCCCCAGGCCCCTCTCTGACCATCTGGTCTTGCTTGGTAGGAAAGAGGAGGGGAGGTGGTGGGGAGGCGACTGTTCCAGCTACAGGACACAGGCAGCCAGGCAGTCGGAGGACAGGCAAGGGACAGAAAGAAGGAGAGAGAAGGAAAAGATTCTGCCCAGTTCAGCTCTCTACGTCACCCTTACCACCCAGGCTGGGTTCAAGCCCCTCTGAGCCAGGCTTCAGCCCTATCCACTTTCCCTGACCCTAAGCCATTGGTTCTCCTGTTCTTTCTACTGGGTATGCTCTCCCCTTCCCCATCTCTTCCTCTAAAATTAATTACTTTGCAGCTTATTATTATTGCTTTAGTATCCTCCTTTCCTCACTTTCCTACTGTGAGCTTCTGCAGAGTGAGGTGTGTGTGTGTGTGTGTGTGTGTGTGTGTGTGTGTGTGTCTATCCATTATACCTCGATACAGCTTTATTGAGGTATAATGGATATACAATAAACTGGACATATCGCAGGCTACAACTTGATGAGTTTTGACACATGTATACACCCATGAAACAATCACCACAATCAAGATAAGAACACAGCCACCATTCCCCAAAGTTTCCTAGTTCCCCTTTGTAATCCATCCCTCCTTGCACCCCCAACCCCATACCCAGGCCACCACTATTCTGCCTTCTGTCATGACAGATGGGCTTGTATTTTTTTAAAAAGGAATAGTTTTTAGCTCAGCTGGCCTGGCTCAGTGGTTGAGCATTGACCTGTGAACCCGGAGGTCACGGTTTGATTCCCAGTCAGGGCACCTGCCTGGGTTGTATGCTTGATCCCTTAGTGTGGGTCGTGCAAGAGGCAGCCAATCAACGATTCTCTCTCATCATTGGTGTTTCTATCTCTCTCTCCCTCTCCCTTCCTCCCTGAAATCAATTTTTAAAAAAAGGGATAGTTTATTGATTTTTAGAGAGAGAGAGAGAGAGCAAAACATCAACTGGCTGCCTCCCACACGCCCCCTACTGGGGATGGAGGCCACAACCAGGGGATGAGCCCTTGACCAGGAATCCAACCAGCAACTTCCTGGTGCACCAGGTGACATCCAAGAACCCGCGCCACACCGGCAAGGGCTGGGCTTGCATTTGTAAGTGCTGTATATCAGGAGTACTGTAATAGACTCCTTTTCGCCTGGCTTCTTTCACTCAGCGTAATTATCTTGAGATGTATCCATGTTGCTGTGTATATCAACCACTCTTTTTCACTGCTGGGTGGCTTCCATTGTGTGCATACACCACAATTTGCTTATGCATTCACCTGTTGATGACTTTTGGTAGTTTCCAGTTTGGGGCTACTACAAACAAGTCTGCTAGGAACATCCAGGTACAAGTCTTTGTATGGACATACACTTCCATTCCTCTGGGGTAAAGAGGACATTTTAGACCTCAGGGTTCCGCACACAGCCATGACTCCCTGCGTGAATGAATCTAGCAGAAAGCAGAAGGTGGGAGGGGAGACTGGGAGGAGAAGAAAGGAGACTCAGATTTGGAAATCTGCTGGCGGCCAGGCCCTGGACCACCCCTGGCCCACTTCAGCTTTCTCCTTCCTCCCAGCCACTTCCTAGAAGCCAGCCTCGGCCTCCTGCCCTGAGCTTGGTGCCCTGGGGAGCACCAGCTGACTGGGTCCTGTATGCCTCTGCCAGGCTTCCTGGACCACGTCCCAAGGGTGGCCAGTCCTCAGCCTCCCTGAGAGCTTGGGTTCACAGTCTGTATTCAGAGGTGGGGCCTGTGGGTTTGTGTGTGCATCTAAACGTGTGGGCATATAACTCTGTGTGCAACATTAATTAAAGGCTTACTATGTGTGGATACTGTTCTATGTGTTTTACGTGAATTATCTTGTTTAACTCTTACAATGACCCTATGAGGTAGGTACTATTACTATCTTCGTTTTTATAGATGATCTCACTTTCTTAGAAAAGGAATCCAAGAAACAGAGAGGTTAAATAATTTGTCCAAAGTTACAAGGAACAGAGCTGGGATTCAAACTCAGGCATTTGAGGCTCGAATCACTATACATCTGCGTAGGTATGGGCATAGATCTGTCCAGACCTGTATCATCACAGAATATCAACATGGGCAAGTGCAGTGGTATGCTGGTCAATATTTAACCACCAGGTCTTAAGGGGGGGAAAAACATGATTTGTATTGTTTGCTGATTTCTGTGTAAACACTCCTCCCATGGCCAATCTCAAGTTACCAACATGCTGTCACTGAACTGAAGGAGCTATTGGTGAGTAACAGCATTATAGAGTATTCCCACCAAAGTGATGTAATAGAAGTAAATAACCTCTAGACCATAGATGATGGTAAAATGTAGTAAAATAATTAGGAAATGATGATTTTGGAGTATTTATTACCTTTGTTTTAAATATAACTTATTAAAAATTATTTATTTATTTGTAAGCTTACAATTTAATTTTTTTAAGTGATGGCTCTATTTAACAATAGGCTTGCAAAATTCCTGAAACTTCAACCACCAATGTTAAGCCGGTTCCATCTCACCACTGGACACTCGTCTCTGTATGTCCCATTGCATTGCCAGGTGTGTCTCTCTGCACCCATGCGTGGGGCGTGTAATAGCGCCTGTCCAGGTGTGGTGCTGTGAGCATGCAGCTTGAAGTGCAACGTGTTTTTTTTTATTTGTGAAATGATGCCTGCGTTATAACGTCTGAATGTGTAAGCGTAGCTATTGAGTTTGTAGTTTTGCATGTCTGAGTTTTGCTTATTGTCTGCATGCACACGTGTGCCCGTGTAACTGTCTCTGTGTATCTTTCTGTAAATATAACGGTCAGTGTAGCTATCACGTCAGGGTCAGTAACCATGTCTCATATGCAATTATGTTCATAGTCGCTTGTTCAGTTATTGTTGTGTGGTCATAGCTATATTGTTGTAATTGTGTAGCTGTGACTTGGCGCTTGTATGTTGAAGCTGTTTCAATGGGTGCACGCTGACACCGTCTGACAAAAGCCCTAACGTGCGGGGCCTTCAGTAATTGGCAGTGCCCCCTGGGCCTGAGTGGCAACGTGGAGGATCCGTCTTATTTCAGGAAGCGTGTCCTCCTCTCCCTAACCACCCTGGCGGCCCATTTCACTCCTAGAGCAGCCCCGCCCTTCTTGATCACATGCCCAGAGCTCTGTGCCCACTCAGACGCTGGGAGAAGCCCAGGCACAGACGTGGCTGCAGACTGGCTCTGAGCTCCGGGGAACCTGTGGCCAGACTTGCATCTTTCCTGGGCAGAGCTCTGAATACTTCCACAGGAACACATTCCCAGGGACACCATTTCTCTTCCCATTGCATAGAAGAGGAAAGCCAGGCCCAGAGACGGGAGGTGGTGGGCCTGTGGCCATAGAAGAGGGAGCGGAAGCCAGGCCAGTCCCCTCCTTCTCAGCCGGAGCTCTACTCACAACCAAGCTGCTTCTCTCCAGTCTCCTACCCTTCCCCACCCCGTCCCCCACCCCCAC
>NW_005367431.1:5676162-5676765 GCF_000412655.1 Myotis brandtii | reverse complement strand
CCACCCGTCTCCCGCAGGGGCCCAGAGTCTCCTGGCCCAAGCCAGGGTCAACAAGGAGCGGGGCTGGGGTAACCAGTCTACTTTCTGTGGAGTTTAGCTCAGAAGACGGGGTTTGGACTCTGCTGCCCCAGTTGGAAAAGTGCCCCCCCCCCGCCCCCCACTTGTGGCTCAGTTTGTGTCTCTGTCTTTGGAAGATCCGGAATGGGGGTGGGCGGAGGCTGGGATGTCAGCGTGAGAGCTGCCGCACGGTAGGTTTCTGTTTCCTGGGGCTGTGCAGAAGCTGGTCTCATTTTCTAACTCCCAGCTGGCACCGTCCCAAGTCCTACTAAGGGTTTCAGACCTCTTCACCCGCGCGCCACAGCCAATCTCAGCTCTTCTCACAGACGAAGACACGGAGGCAGTAACATCAACTCATTACCACTCATGTCTACTCTAGGGCTTCCTGACCCTCCACGTTCCAGCGACGCCTCTCTTTTCTCTGCTTTAAACCCTCTTTGACGGTCCACCCCTTTCCCCGAGTTCCTAGGGTCACAGAGGCCTCGGAAACGCAATTCCTGCTCCAGCACACGCTACGGATGGTGGGGAGAGGAAGGCCCTGGGATA
>NW_005367431.1:5675316-5675716 GCF_000412655.1 Myotis brandtii | reverse complement strand
GCAGGCCCCTCCTCGCGGCCAAGGGAAGGGAAAACTGCAAACAGAACCGCTCCTGGCGCCCCGAAACTGTGAGGTCGCGGGACCCGTGGCCCTTCACTCCTCCCCCCAGAACCGCTCCGCGTGCGGGGCAGACGCGGCTCCGCACCCTCACGAGCTCAAGTTTCCTTGACGCTTCTGGGGGCCACCAGGATGGGGCTCCACCCGCCCCGCCGTCGCCTCCACGGCCCTGGCCGTGCACACGTTGTCCGTCCCGGGCCTCGGAAGGTCCTTTTCCACGTCCCAGTCTCTTCCCTCGCCTTCCCGGACCTGCACAAGCTACCCCGGGGCCCTGGACCCGACGCGTCCAGAGGTCCATGCACAAGCCTCGTCTTCGGGGCCGAACTCTGCCCGCCCCGGGCAC
>NW_005367431.1:5663415-5674686 GCF_000412655.1 Myotis brandtii | reverse complement strand
GGTCCCCCTCTCCGCCCGCCGGCCTGCGAGGCGGGGGCGGGGTGGCGTGCACTAAATATAGATTTCAAGGACTTGTCAGGGCAAAGATTGCCCGGGCGGCCAGTCCGGCCTCCCGAGCCGGACGAGGCTGCAAGAGAGGACTCCCCCCTCCGGCCTCTCCCGGCCTGGGGTGGGGGTGCTGATGGGAGGTTTGGGGAGGGGGGCTCTCTGGCGAGTCGGGAGGCCGTTGTCCGGGGACACAAAGGGCTGTCGCGGGGAGAAGGGCGCCCGTGTGCCCGGGAGCTCCGGCCAGAGTTCAGGGCCCCCGGGTATCTGCACCGTTACTGTTCAGAGCGCGCAAACCCAGCTCCCTGCCTGTGCCCAAGTGGAGGCGACCTGGTGCGCTCAGACCACATTTTAGGGCATGACCGTTAAAGCCAGCTCCGCCCGGCCCTGCGGTGCTCGCTCACATCCTGAGCGCACGCGAATCCAGGCCCCGTTTCCGACTATTTTGTAAGGGTGAGAGTTTGCCTTTCGAACAAGATCCTGGAGGAATGTGTCCGGTGCTGCCGGTCCCAGGACTGCGCTGAGGAGGGAGGACCTGGGAGATTCTTAAGTGCACAAAACTGAGAAATACTGATCCAGGTGCACGGGCGCCCTGGATTCAGGGTCAGGGCACTGCCTCCCCCAAGGGATGGAGTCTGGAAGGGTCATCTTGGTGCAGAGAAGGACACAAACAGAATTGTGCCGCCACAGTGTGCACACATCTGTGTTTCTGAGGAAGGGCTTTCCAAGGGTCCCTGGCAGACCCATGCCTCTTCCTAAACAAGTGAGTTTAATGGACAGAAAATTATCTTGGGGGGTCGTGCTTAGGGACCTGGAGGGGAGGCATGAAAAGTGGTCCACTGTGTGTACAGGGTGGGGAGTTGTGGTTTGGAATGTTCAGTGAATCCCCACACTCTCCTGATAGAACCTTAGAAAACCCCACCCCAGCCCCAGCACAGAGACAGTGTGGTGTGGACTCTTATGGCTTATAACTGTTGCTGTGTGTCCTGGGATAGAGGTAGGAAGGGGTGAGGTTTTCATTCACTCAACAAATATATTGAGCATTCAAGCAATGACCAAGACAGACCCAGTCCCAGCAGGCTTGAGATTGGGTCTGTGGGCAAGAGACACCTTCAATAAATAAGGACAGAGCCAATTCTGTATTACCACAACTGGGGTGAGGGGCAGCAAGCAGGGGAGGATACCTTAAGGACACATTGGAGGGGTGGGGGGGGTGTCATCTCCTCTGAAGAAACAAAATTTAAATTTTGGGCAGAAGTGCAGAGTGGGAGTTGGAGGCAGGACGAAGAGAGTGTTCACATAAGAGAAGAAAGATTCATTCAATTTATTGAGCACCTACTATGTGCCAGGTGGTTCTAGCCCTGGGCATTCAGAGAGGAACGAAGCAATCCTAGAGTTTCAAATGTGCAAAGCTTAGGGATGGGAGGGTACCTGGCATGTCAGGGTTGCAGGAACTGAAAAATTGGTGTGGCTACAACAAGGAGGTGAGAGGAGTGTAGAGAGACATGAGACAGAAAATCAGAGATGGTTGGGGCCTGACCATGTAAAGCATTGTAGGCTACTTCTAGAAGGTTAGACTAATGGTTTGGGATTTGGGGAGGTCTCTTGCCCAACCCCCAAGCAAGCTCCTCTAGGTTGAAGGGACAGCTGTCTGTAGTTACTTAGGATTGCCTTTAAAAAGAGAAAGAACAAATGTGCGTTCGGGCCTCAGCTTGGAGAAGACTTAGGTGAAACGCCCTAATCAGAGTTCATCTGACACCAGTTGCCTCCACCACACACGGGTGGGGAAGTGATGCCACATCTTCCCTGGCCCCCAACATTGGCCTCCTGGGTGTGTCTCCAAAAAAGGTCAGTGACACCTGGCCAAAGCAACTGGTGTTTGGAAAGGTCTTAGGATTATAATGAAACTGACCATTCAGAACAGAGAGGCCCATATTGAGGTAGTACCTTCTGCCTCTGCCCTGATCATCAAAGCCCTCAAAGAACCTCTAAGAGACAGAAAGAAGCAAAAAACAAAACAAAACATTAAGCACAGTGGAAATATCACTTTTGATGAGATCATCAACATTGCCCAACAGATGTGTCACCTATCTTTAGCTAGAGAACTCTCTGGAACCATTAAAGAGGCCTGAGGCCAGCCTAGTCTGTGGACTGCAATGCTGCCATCCTCATGACATCACAGATGACATCAACAGTAGTGCAGTAGAATGCCCAGCTAATTAAGAACTACAAAGGAAATATTTTAATTAAAGATCATTTGATAACAAAACAAAAACAACAAACAAGTTTCATTTTTCTCAAATTTCCACCAGTTCTCACTCTGAGTTGTATGACAACAACAACAGCAAAAAGTAAGCCCTGACCGGTTTGGCTCAGTGGATAGAGCGTCGGCCTGCAGAATGAGGAGTCCCAGGTTCGATTCCGGTCAAGGGCATGTACCTTGGTTGCGGGCACATCCCAGTAGGGGGTGTGCAGGAGGCAGCTGATCAATGTTTCTCTCTCATCGATGTTTCTGACTCTCTATCCCTCTCCCTTCCTCTCTGTAAAAAATCAATATAATATATTTAAAAAAAAAAGTCAAGACTCTTACATCATCAGGGCTCAGAAGACCCTTAGAAAATGAGTTCAACCCCTTCATTGTACTGATGGGAAGACTGAGGCCCAGGGAGGCCCAGGTTCAACTGTTTCAGACACTCTTGTACCCATCATATTCTCTCTGCCTACCTGTCCTCCCCGGAGGTTGCCTGCAGGCAATTCCTGGACAAACTCTGACATCTTCCCACTTCTCTCTGACTGAGGGCTTGGGGCAGACTGGAACAGCTTGGGAATGAACACCTCCAGTAAGGACCTGCCCAACCAATAAGAGACCAGAGTTTGTGGTAAAAACACTGATTTCTTCACTCAGTGGGACAACTTGAAGGCATGTTCTAATCTATATGGTCTCTCAAAGGTTCCCCAATAAGGCAACCTAGATACAGTGATAGCCCTTCAGTAACACACCCTTTTTGCTTCTTGACCTTTCTGTTTCACTTCCTGGGATCACCTCACAAGTAAACTACTTGCCCACAAATACCTGTCTCAGGGGAAACCAAATGGAGACAAGAACGGGGCAGAGCTAAACTGCAGGTGTCCTCACTCCTGGTCCAGTGGTCTTTCCTCCACACCAGGGTTTCTCAACCGTGGCACGGTTAACACTTGGGACTGGATAAGTCATTGCTGTGAGGGGATGACCTGTGTATTGTAGCATGTTTAGCAGCATCCCTGACCCCTAGCCACTAGGTGCCAGTAGCACCATCCCACTGGGAGCAATGCAAAAATCTCTGCATCCCCAAATGTCTCTTGGTGCAAAATTGCCCCTGGTTGCAAACCACTGCTCTGTACCAGGCTGTCTCCCTTACGGGGCCCAGAGAAAGAATTTCAAGTCCTAAGATTCCTTCTCCTTCCCTATTGATCTTCAGATCACAAAAACAAAACCACCAGGGGTTTACTAAAAAAAAATTTTTTTTTTATTACAGATAAGTGAAAGAACAATTCAGAGATGAAGTCAGAGATGAACAGAACCAGACACTGGGGCTCAGCAGATGACTTTGTTCCTGTGGGTCACAGAGCAGCCAGGTCTCCAGGGCACACAGCCCAGCCTCCAGGCCAGGCTGCTGTGTTGGCCACTGGCACCCTCTGGCCTCCCATTTGGCCTGGGTCATCAGCGACTCTAAAGCTGAGGTGTTAGAGACTGGTGATGGCTTAGGTGTTTGCTCATATGGGGCTGAAAGTCAGGATGGAATTTCTGGCACTAGGGAGCAGAACTGTCAAATCTCTGCCCTCCCGTTTCATTTCTCTCTCTCTCTCCTTTCTCCTTTTGTGACCCTTTCCTTCCCTGAGACAGGAAGGCTCCTGAGTTGACCAAGAGAAAGAGGAGAGAAGTGAGGACTCACCATCTGGGACCATCCCTTTCTTTCCTGCTGAGTCAAGGAGAGGGGGCAGTCTGCTTCTTGACTGGGGACGTAGTAGAGGTCGCCCAGAAGGCTGTGCTGTCCCTCGAAGGGAGTGATAATCAGGCTACTTGACTGAAAGTAGGGCATGGACATTGACCAACCAGAATGGATGGGCTGTAGGCAACTGCAAAGTCACACAGCTGATGGTAAGTCTGCCCCTCGTGCCAGAACCATCTGCCCCGGCCCATTCCCAAGCTCAACCCTTGGGACCAGCTTCCCAGCAAGGGACCACATCTGCAGGACCCTTGTCTTAGTCACGTGGCATCTGTAGTACCTGATATAGGCCTGGACATAGAGCCAGAACTCAGTGAAGAAATACTAATGAATGGATGAGGAGATGGTCCCTAGTCTGGCAGAATCCCTGGTCTGGAGAACGATGAAGGCAGTCTGGCCCTACTCTTGTGGAGCCTCAGGCTGACGGAAGAAACAGTCCTGGTCTGATGAGGGACTGAGGGTTCTGCAGCTGAAGCAGCTGGGAGCACTCAGATCCAGCCACAGGCCTCCCTCAACCTGGGGAGCAATGAGATGGAGGGGAAAGAACCACCACCAGCCCTAACATGGAAGGGCCCAGCATCCTCAGCAGGGGCATGGGCCCATGGAGGGATGAAGGCCAGCCACAGGGCCACAGGGACAGAGACAGCACGACCAAGGAAGTGAACACCTCAGCTCCTTAGTCTTGTGGCCTTGAGTCCTAGCTCTGAACGTTGGGGTCCAGCATGAGGGTGGTTCAGGCAGGCAAGGGCCAGCAAGGAGCTAGTCTTGCAAAAGCAGCACAGAACTTGCTGGGAGAACCCCAGTTCTTGAGCCTTCTCCTTCAGTGAAGCCAACCTGGGGAGAGAAGGATGAAAATGGACATTTTTCAAGCACTTGTTATATGCCAGCTGTTTATCTCACTCAGTTTCACAAACGTCTTATGGGGATGACATTATATCATAATATGGGGGTAGATGAAAGTATCCCCATTTTACAGACGATGAAACTGAGGCTTAAAGAAGTGAAGCCACTTGCCCAAGTCTCCTCACTCTAAAGCTGGGGCTCTTATTATCAGATGTGCTTCAACAACAGGCGTCAGCACCAGGCTGAGTGATGGATACCTGGTTGTGGACACAGATTGGTATCTGGCACCCGACTTTGGTGGACTGAGGACGACAATTCCCCAGAGAGACCCTTCAACAACAGGCGTCAGCACCAGGCTGAGTGATGGACACCTGGTTGTGGACACAGATTGGTATCTGGCGCCTGACTTTGTGGACTGAGGATGACAATTCCCCAGAGACCCAGCTCCTGCCCCTGCCTTCCTCCACCCCCCACACAGAAACCAACACCATCCCCGAGGACTTCCCAGGGGAACAAGGAAGAGAGGAGGCTTCCTTCCCAACGCTACTGGCCCTGTCCTAGGCCACTCCCAGGTTCCGCAACGAAATATATGCACATCCCCTATGCCTGGGAGCCGCCAGTCTCGGCAGATTCCAGGAGACTCCTGCACAAGGCGAGAGTCAGGCAACCCGAGGACTGGAGCACAGACACCCTAATCCTGCAACTGCAGGGAAGCAACCAGCCTGGCTGACACAGCTGTGCTCATCCTCTCCTGGAGCAGCCGGAGCTTGGGCCTCGTCACCTCTGCCATCCCTCAAGGCCTGGGTGCTCCCCAGCTTCACCCACCCTGGGCTGGAGTGGGGAAGGCGGAGCACCAGGACAGGGAATGGCCAAACTGTGTACCCCGATCCTGGGGAGAGGTGTCCCACCCCAATACACCCACTCTTGACCAACTCTGCCCCCCAGGTACTCTGCCATCTCCCCTCCAACCACAGTCCTGAGCTCCTACCTACCAGCATGTTCCTTCTGGGTGGAGGCTGCGTGGCTGAGGGACAGTCTTCCAGGTTCTGGCGCCCCCCGCCGGTAGGAACGAGTGCTCTCGGAGCTGGAAAGCAGGGAGAGGCCAATGTCACCCCCTTCCCTAGAGAGCCCCCCAGAGCAGAGAGAAAGGGCTCAGGTGTGGAACGAGGCTGGGGCTTAGAGTCCACGAGGCCCCTGGCCTCCAGAGAGCTCTGGCGATTTCCCTGTCTACTCCCCACACTCCGAACTGGAAGAGTTTGTAAGGAAGAGAGGACTGGATCCTGGGTTGAAGGCAGGGACAGAGCAAATGCCCCCCCGACAGCCTCTAGAGCAGTGGTTCTCAACCTTCTGGCCCTTTAAACAACAGTTCCTCACGTTGTGACCCAACCATAAAATTATTTTCGTTGCTACTTCATAACTGTAATGTTGCTACTGTTATGAATCGTAATGTAAATATCTGATATGCAGGATGGTCTTAGGCGACCCCTGTGAAAAGGTCGTTTGACTGCCAAAGGGGTCGCGACCCACAGGTTGAGAACCACTGTTCTAGAACAAGCCACACAGGTTCCCACCTTCTCCACTCCAGCTTCAGCAGTCTGCGTCCCAGATTCTTTTTTTTTTTTTAATATATTTTTATTGATTTCAGAGAAGAAGGAAGAGGGAGAATAGAAACATCAATGATGAGAGAGAATCATTGATTGGCTGCCTCCTGCACGCCCCCTACTGGGGATCAAGCCCGCAACCCGGGGCATGTGCCCTTGACCGGAATCGAACCTGGGACCCTTCAGTCCACAGGCCTATGCTCTATCCACAGAGCCAAACCGGCTAGGGCTGCGCCCCAGATTCTTAATCAACATCCCAGGAGCAGGTGTGGAAAGGGGCGAGAGGTCCAATCACCCTCCATTTAAGCTCTAGCATTTCTGTGTTAGTCATGGGCCTCAGAGCTGGAAGGTATCCCAGTTTTCAGGCAGACACAGTGCAGAGGTGGGGAAATAATGGATGCTCAGAGAGGTCAGGACACTTGCCTGGGTTGCACAGCTGGGCTCTCACCAACCTGAATCTGACGGGGGCTGTGGTTCCAGATATCAGGCTGGGTCGGGAGGTGCCTGGGGGCTCACAGAGACCCTCTTCAGAGCTGGGTGGGGTTTGGTTGGTACCCCCAAGTTCCACAGGACTTGTAAGGCTAGAGGAGGAGGACGTTGGACTGTTCTGGCTCTCGGGGGCCCCAGGAGGCTCTGAGCTCAGGCTGGGGACTTCGGGATGATCTGGAATCAGAAGTGATAAAGCCTGTATTTATCTCTTATTCTGCTCAATTTCAAAGTAGTCTTTGGCCTCTAGGATCTCCCATTCCTCACCCCCCATCTATTTCTATAGCACTGTCCTTCAACTCTCCCCCATCATACGGCAGTCTTCTTCATCCACAACATTCATTCACAACAGCCAGGGCTGGTTTTGCTTCTGCTTACACCTTCTGCTCGGTCTGGGCTCTCCTGCTCATCCCTCAGGCTCAGCTCAGAGGCCATCCCCACCAGGAAGCCTTGCTAAGCCACCGTCCAGTCCCAACAGGACATGCTCTCTCCTTCCCTGAACTCCCAGAACAAGCCTGTCCATTCATTCAACAAATAGTTCTTGAGAACAGCCAGGCACCATGCCAGGTGCTGGAGAAATCTTCTGCTCGGTCTGGGCTCTCCTGCTCATCCCTCAGGCTCAGCTCAGAGGCCATCCCCACCAGGAAGCCTTGCTAAGCCACCCTCCAGTCCCAACAGGACATGCTCTCTCCTTCCCTGAACTCCCAGAACAAGCCTGTCCATTCATTCAACAAATAGTTCTTCAGAACAGCTAGGCACCATGCCAGGTGCTGGAGAAATAGACAGCAAAACACTCAAAGTCCTTGTCCTTCCGGGATTTACATTCCATAGCACATTGTGCCTTATATTATAAGGGACTGCATTTGTTTTTATCTCCCCCACTGGACTGTGTCTCAGTAGCCCCAAAGGCCTCAAGACATAGTAGATGCTCAATAAATGTGTCTTTCTGTTTTTATTTAAGTGAAACATTGACAGATTTGGAATAAAACAGACCTGAGTTTGAATATCACGCAAGGGACTTAGCTGTGGGGTCTTGGGTAGGTTACTGAACATCTCTGTTCCTGTACTTATAAGGGGGAGATGATAACCCCCAAACTATCAGATGATAGTGAGGATGATATGGACTAACATATGTACTCTAAGCTCAGTGCCCTTGCACACAGTAGGCCCTCAATGAATGGCACAATGAGCATTTTTCTGGGCAGCCAACCATACCTCCACTGGTATGTCCTGCACGGCCTTGGACCGTGGTCCGAGAAGGGTTTTTGACCGGTAAGGGTGGGGGGCAATCCTCACTCTGGCTTTGAGGGGCAGCTGATCCCAGGTTGGTGATGGTCTCATAGGTCTTGTTGCTGATGTCCATCCTCCCACTGGCCCAGTGGACCTGGGCCGGGGGCTTCAGAGGACAGTGCTGCTGGGACAGAAGTGTTGGAGGGAGGACAGCCTGGTTTCTCCAGTTCACCCTGCCCCTCCCCACGAGGTCCAATCTGGTTCTAACGGTCTGAGAGGCAGGGGCTGGGACCCACCTTCTCTTCCTCATCCTCCTCGCTGTCAGAGCCGGGCTCTGTGGAGACTCCCCAGGAGTAGTGCACGTGCAGAGGGAAGGCCAGGGTCCCAGCCTTGGCCTGTTCCAGCTGCCAAAACAAAGCCTTGGCAGTTCAGAGGGTCCGGGCTCAGAGGAGAGAGAGAAAGGGTCAGGGTACCCCTCCTTCCCTAGACCTTACCAGCTCCTCACACTCCTTGTGTTGCTTCTTCCTGGCTATGTCCAGAGCTGTTTCTCCTTCCTCATTCACTGTGAGGGGTCAAGTCAGGAGTCTTAGTCAGGGTCAAAGTCACCTGATAGCTAGAGGTTAAGATGGGCCACTGGAATCAAATTGTCTGGGTTTGAATCCTGGCTCTGCTACCTCCTGGCTGAGTGACCTTGGGCCTCAATTTTCTCATCTATAAAATGAGTATGATACTTGCAACTACCTGACCAGGTGTTGTGAAAATTAAATGAGTTAATATGTGTAGAGCACTTGGCACATTGCCAGGCACATGTTAAGCAGTAAATGGTGGCCATTATAGTCACTATAATTCAGGTGCAGCTCATTATTTGTTTGGTTAGGTACTTTCAGAAACAATATTTTATTTTACCTTCTTAGCAGACCTACTAGGTCAGTGGTATTATTTCCATTTTACAGATGAGGAAACTGAGGCTCAAGAACTGAATGGACAAACCCCACAGTCACACAGATGGTCAGAGGCAAGCCAGGATTAGGACCCAAGTTGGACCGTGAAGTCCATGCTTGTAGCCAGTGCTCTCTGTCTGGGAAAAAGGCAGGGGGTCCCACATGAGGGGGAGTCACGGGTGGGAGTCTGATGGAGGAGGTGTTTGAGCCCCACCTGGGCCAACCGAAGCTCTCCCTTTCAGCAGCAGCTTGAGGCAGTCAGGTTGATTGTAGAGAGCAGCGTAGTGCAGGGCACTGTTCCCATCAGCAGCCTTGGCATCCAGGTGACCGCTGGGGAGGTATGGTCAGGGAGAAGGAAGGGGAATAGATAGGTGAGGGGTCGGGAATAGATGGCATCCAGGTGACCGCTGGGGAGGTATGGTCAGGGAGGGAGGAAGGGGAATAGACAGGTGAGGGGTCAATGTCAGGGGGAAAAAGAGGAAGAGGAGAGGAGGGAGCGGAGGGGAGGAGAGCAAGGCCAGGGGCAGTGTGAGGACATGGATGGACAGGCAAGGAGGTTCTCACCCATTTTGAATGATGAAATCCACCAGGGGCAGGGAGGCCTGGTTGGCAACTCTGACAGCCAAGTGCAGGGCGAGCTCTCCAGGTGCCTGAATACACATTCACCCCTCTGAGTTTCCCCGGTTCACCTGCCCCCACCCCAATACCACCCCCTTGAATTCCTGCTGTTCCCTGACACCTCCAGATATGAGGCTGCCAGAACCCCTGAGAGATGAGACTGAATGGACATGTTTGAGAGGAGGGTGACATCTCTTCCTTCAGTGGCTCTGGCTCCTCTTGCCACCAGTAGAAGACGTTTCCCTAACTTGGTTCTTGGCCCTGGGCTCCTCTCTTTGTTCCTCTCACTGCCACCAGGACCTCAGCGAGCCTCGTGTTTCCGCTGTCACTCAGGGGCTGTTCCAGGCTTACCTCCCCGTCATATGGCACTTTCCTGCCCACTGGACAGCCTACAGAGGTATCAGGCCGCTCAAAGATATGCCACCCAATTTTTGATGTTCAGCAATTCCTGTTGATTTAATCTTTCAAATATCTCTGCTATTCTCCCCCCGACTCCCCAATTCATATGATGTTTGTTATTGGAAATGCCATACAGTGGCCTTCCCTGCTCTAATATGACCCACCTTTATCCATTTCTAAAGGTACTCAAGAAAAATAGAGATACTAACAATTTACTGCACACATGCTAGTATTATGCAGTAGGCCCTTTACTCACACGACAATTCTCATTTCAACGTGGGTGCTATCATTTTCTCATCTCTTTCTCAGAGAAGTTAAGCAACCCGCTCTGGACCACACAGCTAGGGAAAGACAGGGCCCAGATTCTAGCTCGGGTCTGCTTGACTGAACATGCGCTCTTTCCTTTTTACCCCTCTGATGGGTGAGGTTTGAGCAGATGTCAGAGGTGGGCAGAGGGGCGTGATAGCTGGTCCCGGAGGCCTGGGGCATATGTACGTGTGGATGGGTTATAAGTGGTCCCTGGAGGGGGTTCTCACCTGCCCCTCAGGCCCTGGCAGCAGCTGCCCGAAGTCCTGCCCATTAGCGAAGGCCTCCAGCACAGACAGGAGGTCCTGGTTGCAAATGGCCATCCAAAGCCTCTGAGGCTCGGGTGTGGACCGCCGGGCAAACCTGTGTTCCACATACTTGGCCACGATATAGTCCCTGCGGGCACTCCTGCCAAGGACAACCACATGCAGGACCTCAGTTAGCCCTTCCCACCCAGCTGACCCCTGGAGCCCTCCCACAGGAGACACAGATCTCCGAGAACCTGTCCTGGACTCTCCCAGACCTGAGGCTCCCCTCTCCCCAGACTTCCCGTCCAAGATCTTCCTGAGACCTCGGGAGCTGGGGAAGCGGAATCCGCAGCCAGGACGCCCTCCATCTGAGAGTCCCCTTACATGTCACTGTCAGCTGAGGGTTTAGGGCCGCCATGTGAGGGCAGCTGAGCCTCCATAACTTCATTGAAGCGCGTGTTTCCGATGTTCAAGGCCAGCTGGAGTCACAGGAAAGTAAGACGGGGTGGTTAGGATAGCGCCTCCTGGAGGACTGAGCCCTCAGAGGCCCAGCCCTGACTGTCACCTT
>NW_005367431.1:5659066-5663375 GCF_000412655.1 Myotis brandtii | reverse complement strand
AGGCACCGCCCCCCCCTCCCCCCCAAGCTCTGCCTGAGCCACTGTGCCCAAGCCCGCCTCTTGATCAAACCACGCCCGGAATCCACTCTCACCAACAACTCCGAGGGGCACAGCAGGTCCAAGGTGAGGGACTGGATGCGCGAGAAGCGCACGCCCAGCTCGCGGTGGACGCCCGAACACTGGATGCAGGTGAGCACGCCCAGGTTGGTGCTGAGCCACGTGGGGTCTGCGAAGGAGAGCAGCTCGTTCCTGGAGGTGCGGCCCCTCCCCTCCACTCCCACCTCCCTCCTGGGGGTGGCCACACCGCCGGACCTGCAGCCCCGCAGTCGCAGCACTGGCCGTTCCCGGGCCTGCTCTTCACCTCGGCGATGAGGAGCTTGGTGAGGTCCTGGAGCTCCCCGTCCAGCCCGGCGGCCCCCCAGGGCCCCAGGATGCCACTGGGCTCCCCCTGGAAGGCACTGCTCAAAGCTTCGTCCTTGCTGTTCTGCAGCACTGACACCCACCTGTGGAGAGTGCATGGGGGCGCGGGGATGACACCCCTGGCCTGGGATCCTGCCCACCAGGCTCCCCTTCTCCCACCCCCAGGCTGGTCGTGGGGGAGCACTCACGCCTCACACTCATGTTCGTCCTCCGCCTGGAAGTGGTACGTCCTGTTGTCTGTTGGGAGAGGAGGAGATGTCTGCCTTCCCTGGGCCCAGGGAGCCCTCACCCAAACCACTGGATCCAGACTGAGCTGTTGTCCCTGAGGCCAGGCTCTGCCAAGCTAGGAGTGGGCGGGTAATGGCAGTGGCCAGCAGAGGGGGCAGTTTCTCAGAAATCACCTCCAAAGTAGGATCCCGGAAAGGCTCTCAGTGGGCAGCTGGGGTTCCAGGTCAGGGGAGGTATTTGAGAGCACAGGACCCCACGCAGCTCAGAGGCAGTCTCCTCTGAACCCACTGCCACCACCCCACCTGCCCCTCGGCCCCCTATCTGGTCTCCCTGCTCTCCATCTCTTCTGCTCCCCACAGCCGGTACCAACTGCCAGATTGTCGTTGCCTAAGGCTCTGCTCTAACCACACCACTCCCCTGATCCAAGACCCTCCTTGGCTCCCTACTGCCAGGAAACAAGATCCAAACCTTTAAGAGGCATTTCTAGGCCTCATCTCCTACGACGCCTATGTGAACCCCACACTCTGGCTAAACCGGCCAGACCCACGCTCCTGTTTTTATGCTTTTCCTCATGCCAATCCTGTCCCCTGAAATGCCCTCCCCAAACTCTACCTCCTGTGTCCTTCAAGGCTAATGTCAAGTGCTGCCTCCTCCAAGCAGCCTTCCTGATTATCCAGAGCAGGGCAGGCCTTCCTCTCTTTAATCTTTGACAGTGTTATATCTGCTCCTCTCTTCTGGACACCCCCCCTCTTCTTACAGTGCTGGGTCCCCAATCACACCCCTGCCAGAGAGGGCTCCCTAAGGATGAGACTAGGCTTTTCTCAGCCTACGCCTGCCCCGAGAAAGCCTGGCACCAAAGGCTCCAAAGTACTAATAATTCCAAAATCTACCCCTCCAAGTCCACTCAAATATGCTTTACGGAGTGTCCAGGGCCTAGGGAGTCTTCTGCCTGCAGTAGTGGCTGTTTGACAACCATGTGGAACTGGACACGGGCCCTGGCTCAGCCTCCTGGTGGCTGACAGGCCTCTTGGAGGAGCCTGGGGCAGTGTGGGGAAGGGGCCGGGACTACTCACGAGTCACCAGGTCAAAGCACTTTTTCTCCTCGGGGTTTGGCCTCACTTGGCACGTCAGCAGGGTCAGCTTCACTGGGGGCCGGTTTATCTGTGGGAAGTTGAGGGCAGAGGATGTACATGCTACCCTCTGGGTCTCCCAAACTCTTAGGCCCCCGTTTCTCAATCTGTTAAATGGGCATAATCCTGTTCCTGTTTATGTGTCCCCTCTCCCAGCACCTCCAGGTCGTGGAGTGTGTGGGCCAACACCAGGCTGGGAGCTTTGGGTCCCATCCTTCCCGCCAAAGGGCATGTCCAGGAACCTGGATCCAGGTCTCAGAGGGGAGGGTTTGACACTTGTCTGCTCAGAACACCGAGGGGAGAAAGGACCCATGGTGTTCTGAGACCGCACCCCTCCCGGCCTCACCATGCTGTGTGAGATGGTCAGGCAGCCATACTTGACTCCACACTTCCTTTTCTGCCATACTCTTCGAATTCTAGGATCCAGAGGATAGAGAGACAATGACCCACACCTAAGTCCCCTGTAGCAGAAAAACAGAGTCCTGGCCCAGGTCTCCTGCAGGAGGAGACGCAGTTCTGCCCATAAGAAGCTCCCGGTCTGATGGGGGAAACAGCCTCACTCTCTGGGAATCCTTATTCTGAAGGGGGCACGTGACCTTCTGAGCGCTTCTGCTCTGATGGAGAAGACACAGTCCCAACCTTATCTGAGAGGAGGGACAGGCTCTTGACCACAACAGGTGAATTATGGTTAAACACAAAGCAACATGAATATTGAGACGCTAAAAATACAATTAGCAAATCCATGCTCCAGAGCTACTTAACACTTCCGTAGATATTAATTGGTTTAACAGAGTTATTCTTCTCTGATAAAAACTGATTTGAAAGTAGTAACAGGGCCCTGGCCGGTTTGGCTCAGTGGATAGAGTATCAGCCTGCGGACCAAAGAGTCCGTTCGATTCCTCCGGTCAAGGGCATGTGCCTTGGTTGTAGGCTCCTCCCTGGCCCGGGCCCTGACCAGGGCCCCTGCAGGAGGCAACCAATCGATGTGTTTCTTTCACATCGATGTTTCTCTCTGTCTTTCCCTCTCTCTTCCACTCTCTAAAAATCAATGGAAAAATATCCTCGGGTGAGGATTAACAAAAACAAACAAAAAATAAATAAATAAAGGTGATTAAATGTTTAAAAAGAAAGAAAGTAGTAACATGAACACTTCCCATAAGGGCCTATGCGTTTCCCAGACTGATTTTTTTTTACACCAGGGAGGAAGGCACAGGCAACACTTCCATTTCCAGGCATATTCCGAATATTGCAGAGGTTAAGAGTGAGGGCATGGAGACTCTCTAGCAGTGGTTCTCAACCTTCTGGCCCTTTAAATACAGTTCCTCAAGTTGTGACCCAACCATAAAATTATTTTCGTTGCTACTTCATAACTGTAATGTTGCTACTGTTATGAATCATAATGTAAATATCTGATATGCAGGATGGTCTTAAGCGACCCCTGTGAAAGGGTCATTCAACCGCCGAAGGGGTCGAGACCCACAGGTTGAGAACCGCTGGTCTAGGGCATAAATGCTCAGTGTTCGCTGCTATGTTTCTTCGAGTTAAGAACAACCGTGGCTTTAGAAGTTCACGTGCCCAGGACTGTGATGGTTTTGCATTGCCACAGTGGAGGGTCCAAGAACCCTCAAATGGTAAGAATAGTCCCTTTGGTCAGTAACTCCAACCCTGACATTTACTGCCCGTGTGGCTTTGGTCAAGCTACTTAAAGTTCTCCAAGTCACTTACCCATCACTTTTCTTGTATAGAAAGCCCACTTTCTCCGTCCCAAATTGCTTGTTGCCTTGGTGCTGGTGGATGCTGTAGCCACCTCCTGAGTTCTTCCGGCTCATGTTCTCCTGCTCCCCAGACATGAAAGGAGGCCTCAGGGTGGGAAGAGCCCCATTCTGCAGGGGTCTCCTGCGAGGAGACCTCAGGGCACTCTGAGAAGTCTTCCTCCCCCCCCCCCACCCCGCTCCCACAGGGTGTGCCTTGGGGGGAAAGCACTCCTTCTGGGATGCATCAGGGGCTGACCTCTCTGTTCTCAAGCTGCAGTGTCCCTCGGAGGGAGTCCCGGAGCTGGGTCAGCTTCTGTAGCTCCTCCTCCTGGGCTTGGCGCAGCTATGGGAGAGGGCAAGACCCCATCATCAGCCAGCAGATGTGCCCGGTGCAGAGTCCAGACCAGCGCAGCAGGGCAGGAGCCTCACTCTCTGGGCGGGGGGCAGCTCTTCCACACCCAGATTCTCCCAGAAGGACAGGGGGCTTGACCACATGCCAAAGGGTAAGGCCCGACTTACTGCATGTACCGAGGCTGCCAGCTTCTCGATGAAGGGGGACAGGCTCTGAGCAGCCTTCCAGCCATCTTGGAAAAAGCTAAGAAGTGTGAAGCCAAACAAGGGACCAGAGAGAAATGAAAATGAGAGATTAAACATGAAGTATGGGAGAAGGTGCTCCAAGGATCACCGGGCAGTAGAGTCTGATGGTCAAGAACAGGCCCTCTGCAGTTAGAATGTCTGGGTCCAGCCCTAGCCGGTTTGGCTCAGTGGATAGAGTGT
>NW_005367431.1:5636891-5658980 GCF_000412655.1 Myotis brandtii | reverse complement strand
CATTGATGTTTCTATCTCCCTCTCCCTTCCTCTCTGAAATCAATAAAAATATATTTTTTTAAAAAAACAAAAACAAAAAAGAATGTCTGGGTCCAGATCCCAGTTTACTCACTGTGTGAGCTTAGTAAATCTGAGCCTCCGTTTTCACATCTGTAAAATGGGGATAACAACAATACCTGCTCACAGGGGCGTGAGGGGATTGAGTGAGATCAAGTGAGTCAAGTACTGAGGGCCTGACTCATGGAGAGTGCTCAGTAAAGAAGAGCTGTGAAAACATTACCAAGAAGGTACAGGCACACAGAGTCCTTGGGGGTCTGCCAGACCCTGGGCCTGGGCCTGGGCCTGGTTCTCTGCTGCCTGACGGGTTAAGGGGCGAGGAACACGGGGCTAGGGTTGGGGACATGGGGAGAAACCTACTTGTGCTGGGCATGGAAGAACTTGATGAGGCTCTGCAGGAAGTCAGGGCCTTGCTTCATCTGGCTCTCCCCGGCTTTCAGCAGATACTGGGGGGCGGGGAGGGGAAGATGTGCCACGTGAGCAGAAGCTGAATCCTTGGGACAAGGGCCTGCAGTCCCCCTCTTGGCCATGACTGAAGCTTGGTGACATCCCAAGGGCCATCTGACCAGGGCCCGAGCTGAGCCTGTGCCTGGGCCCTGGGAGGTGCAGGAGAGGCAGACCGGAGGACACATCCCACCCTCCCCGCTCTGGAGCAGCCGTTACCTCGCACATGTGCAGCTGGAAGATGCGCCGCTCCCTCTGTGTGTCCTGGGCGACCTCCCCGTGACTCCCTCCTGTCACTCGGGCCCGGTCCCTCTCCTTCTCCAGCCTGGCCCTACGCCCCAAGGAAAGAGAGGCCTGAACATCTCTGGGCACCTTTCACGCTCCGCCATCCCTACATCCTCCTCTCTGCCACGGGCACAGGAGAGTGAGGGGGCCCTCCTGTGTGCCGTCAGTGTGGGAGGGCTGGGGTACGTGGTGAACAAGGCAGGTTCGGGGAACCCACTGGCTCTTGGGGGAGAAAGACATGAATCAAATCACAGCCGGGAGGAGAGCGGTGGGAGAGTAAAATGGGGGACTCGACCTTTTCCGGCTGCCCAGGAATTGATGTTTGAGCTGGGATCTGAAGTCTGAGAAGTTGCTTTGGAGATATCTAGGGCTGGGTAGGAGGACCAGAGCATGTGACGGCCGGAGGCAGGAGGGATCAGGAGCCCAGATGGAGAGGGAGGTGGTTCCAGGTGAGCTAAAGAGGGGCCAGACCATGCAGAGCCTGATTCAGACCCTGTCAAGGTTCTTGGTCTTTTTCCCAAGAGCAATGGGAAGGACTTAAGGGTTTTTATTCAGGGAGGTGATGAGCTCAGATGAGGGCCAGGTGGGAATTGGGGTGGCCACCGCTGACTTTGCTGGAAGGAATGTAGCACCCAGTGGGTTGGAGCTTCTGAGCCACGGAGCTTCCCATTTAAAGCTTAGAAAACCTTCGTTCTTTTCTTTGTAAGTGAAATAGAAAGGGCTTCCCATCCCTGTAACTCCATTTAAAGCTTAGAAAACCTTCGTTCTTTTCTTTGTGAGATAGAAAGGGCTTCCCATCCCTGTAACGGAAAGTAACTGGGCCTTCTCCCTGCAGATCTTAAGGGTTGTCTGTTTTTCCCCCCTTTAGGGGTGGGGGGAACTGTGCGAAAATGCCACACCCATCAGACCACCCGCCCCCAGCCAGGACAGTATTTCCATATCGGAGGCTGGGCACAGGTGACCACAAAACCTGTATAAAGGAGACATCTCAAGTGGGTGCCAGCCCTGAGCCGAGCAGACAGCCATGGGCTGCATTACGAGCTGCATTATTTCCTTTGAGACTCAGTATTCTCACCTGGAAAATGGGGACCCTTATCTGTACCCAGATGAGATCAAGTATGCAAAAGACTTAGTACATGGAAGACTATAGGCCCCTCTAGGCCTCAGTTTCCCATCTGTAAACCGAGGGAGCGATGGCCTGGAGTGGCACTAAAGCTTCAGGCCTTGCTGAGGTGAGACCTCTGGGACAGTGTTGAAATGCAGAATCTGTATGTGGAGCCATTTCTCAACCTCGGAACTAAAGACATTTTGACCATATAATTCTTTGTTGCGGGGTGGGGATTGGGGGGTGGGGTCCTGTGGATGTAGGATGCTTAGCAGCATCCATGACCTCTCCCACTAGATGCCAATCTACCCAGTTGTAACAACCAGAAATGTCCCCTGGGGGTGAGGGAGGGGGTGCAAAATCACCCCTGGGCGAGAACCACTGCTCTAGAGTGGGGTTATGCAGGCTTTTGAATTTTCATTTAAATTTTCTCACAAGTGGTTATTTTTCATTCCAAGTGGGAGATCGTGGCAGGGCGGTGGAGTTGGGGGCATAAGAGCTAGATCAGGGCAGATGCTTCTTTTTGGATCTGAAGATGGAGCAGTAGAGACAGAGACACGGCTGGCCCTGCAGTGTGTTGGCAACGATGAGCCTGGAGCTTGCTAAGCAGGGCGGCGGGAGACTGAGCGGGCAGAGCAGCTGGGAGAGGCGGGACTCTCTCAAGTGTACACTGTTATTATATTTTTCAATAGTGAAAAATGAAAAGTAAGCTAAATGTCTATCAACAGGAAGTAGTTAAATCAATTATGCTCTGTCCCTATATAGGAATACTATGCAGCTCTTACAAAGGATGCGGAGGCTCTATATAGGGTGGCATGGAAAGATGTCTGCTGCAGAGTAAATGGATAGAAAGGAAGTCACCATATAGTTCAGTGGCTAGAAATGTGGATTCTGGATCTGAATGGCAGCTCCCTCACTTATTCAACCTTCATAAAACTTTCTAAGCTTCAGTTTCTCCATCTCAAAAATGCGACTAGCCTGGCCAATGTGGTTCAGTGGTTGAGCATTGACCCATGAACCAAGAGGTTCCTGGTTCGATTCCTGGTCAGGGCACATGCCCGGGTTTCGGGCTTGATTCCCAGTGGGGGGCATGCAGGAGGTACCTGATCGATGTCTCTCCCTCATCGATGTTTCCATCTCTCTGTCCCTCTCCCTTCCTCTCTCTCTAAAATCAATAAAAACATATTTTTAAAAAATGAGACTAATACTGCCTAGTGCTCAGATGATGTGAGTACATGGGAAACATTTAGTATAGTCCCTGGCATACAGTAAACCTTCAATAAATGGCAGGATTATGATGATGATAATGATACTAATGACTAAATAAGAACTATTGATGATAATCTTTAGATCATCTTTTTAGTATAGGGTACTTTTTTAAGTTATTTATTCAATATTCTAAATACAGGGTCTAGTGGAGATTAAAGGACAGAGTTAGTTAGCTTAGGATGAAGATAAGCTGTAAAGTATTATACATGACTTTGTGAATTACCATAGCTCTGCCCCTCAGCGTCAGCTCTGGTAATTTACAGAGGTTTACCCTACAAAGTCTGACATAGTCGCCTAATATGACCTGAGACACCTCATACTAATAGCTGGGGAGTGCTTTTTATTCCACCACCCCCACCCATCCATAAAATAACAACTCCCAGGCCTTCCCCGTCCTCAAAGGATCACCAATGTTTACAAACACTTCAAATGTTAGGATGGTTCTTCTCTCCTTTGAATGGAGTGGCAGCAGAGGAGTAAAAAGAACTAGTGAGTGAAAAGTGCTGAACTGTGCCCTCGCCGGTTTGGCTCAGTGAACACAGCATCGGTCCTGCGGACTGAAGGGTCCTGGGCTCGACTCCGGTCAAGGGCAAGTACCTTGGTTGCAGGCTAGATCCCCGGCCATGGTTGGGGCTCTCTCACATCGATGTTTCTCTCTCTCTGTCTCTCCTCCTCCCTCCCACTCTCTAGACCAGTGGTTCTTAACCCTCCTAGTGCTGCGACCCTTTAATACAGTTCCTCATGTTGTGGTGACCCCCAATTTCATTGTTACAAATTGAACATAATTAAAGCATAGTGATTAATCACAAAAACAATATGTAATTATATATGTGTTTTCCAATGGTCTTAGGCGACCCCTGTGAAAGGGTCGTTCGACCCCCAAAGGGGTCACGACCCACAGGTTGAGAACCGCTGCTCTAGAAGAAAGAAAAGTGCTGAATTGCTAGTTACTAGGAAGACTGAGGTAACTGGAGAAGGAGATGACAGCAATACCATTCAGGAAATGGGGAACAGGTTACGGGGGTGGGGGAGGTCATGGAGGAGGAAGATGGGGATCAAAACGGATCAAGCACCCACCAGCCTGCCCCTGAACCCCCTCTCCTGTGATGCCTGTTCCAACCACCCTTCTCTCCGCCTGAACAAAACCACCTCCTTTTCTGCCACCTCTGTGCTGATGATGGCTCCGTCACTCTGTGCTTCACTATTTACTGAGCCACCTCTCTCCTTGCTTATAAAACGTAGTGGGATCCACCAAGTTTTAATAACAGCACCTCTCCCTGCCAAGGGCAATGCATCTGATAACAGATGTAAAGGGTTCATCACGTGTCTGGTGCAAAGGCAGCTCTTACGTAAGTATAACTACTAGCTGCTATTATCACTAATTATTATTTTTAAGCACTAAAGCAATCCCCCATTTTACAGATGAGGGGCCGGGATGATAAGTCACAGCTAAGTGGTAGAGCAGGATTTGAACCCAGGTCTACCTGGTGCTAGAGCCCTGGGCCGGCGCTGGTACCCAACACTGTGCTCAGATTTGTTCCATCCCTCCTTCCTGCCTTCCCCCAGCTGGTGATGGTCACAGTGTCTTTTTTTATTTTTAATATGTTTTATTGATTTTTTACAGAGAGGAAGGGAGAGGGAGAGGGAGTTAGAAACATCGATGAGAGAAACATCGATCAGCTGCCGCCTGCACATCCTATTGGGGATGTGCCCAAAACCAAGGTACATGCCCTTGACCGGAATCGAACCTGGGACCCTTCAGTCCGCAGGCCGATGCTCTATCCACTGAGCCAAACCCGTTAGGGCCACAGTGTCTTTTTTGATAGATCATGGTCAGGGACTATTTTACAGATGATGAAGCTAAGACCCAGACAAGGGAAGTGATTGCCCACGATCCCAAGCTGGCCAAGGGAATGCTGGGAGCAGAGCTCTGGGCTCCTGCCTCTCGGTGCCTTGCTGTGTTATTCTGGTCCTGGTTCTGGCTCAGAAAGGTGACCAAGAAATACCTGTGGAACTGCAGGGCCAGGTGCTTCAAAGGCACTGCACTAATCTCATCCCCACGTCAACCCTGTAAGGTATCACTAGCCCCATTTTGCAGATGAGGAAACAGTCCTACATGTGGAACAGCCTAGACCAGTGTTCTCAACCTTCCTAATGCTGTGACCCTTTAATACAGTTCCTCATGTTGTGGTGACCTCCAACCATAAAATTATTTTCGTTGCTACTTCATAACTGTCATTTTGCTACTGTTATGAATCGTCATGTAAATATCTGATATGCAGGATGTATTTTCATTGTTACAAATTGAACATAATTAAAGCATAGTGATTAATCACAAAAACAATATGTAATTATATATGTGTTTTCCGATGGTCTTAGGCGACCCCTGTAAGGATCGTTTGACCCCCAAAGGGGTCGCAACCCACAGGTTGAGAACCGCTGGCCTAGACAACCGTGGCCCCTGCACAGGACCTGGGATGCCTTTCTTAGTGGCCCAGCTGGAGAGGGGAACCCTCCTCCTACATGATCAACCCAGGGATGAGACTGCTGGTGGTACCACACAGATGCTATCAGGACCCTGGGCCCTTCCAGCTGCTGCCGAGACTGGTTTGTAAGAAGGAGGTGGGCCCTAGCTATTTTGGCTCAATGGATAGAGCGTCAGCCTGAGGACTGAAGGGTCCCAGGTTTGATTCCAGTCAAGGGTGCATGCCCGGGTTGCGGGCTCGATCCCCAGTAGGGGGAGTGCAGGAGGCAGCCAATCAATGATCCTCTCACATCATTCTCTATCTCTCTTCCCTCTCCCTTCCTCTCTGAAATCTATAAAAATATATTATATATATAAAAAAAGAATGAGGTGGAATTACTCATCAATAGCTAGCTGTACCTGGAACACTCATAAAAAGAAATGTACCAGGGCAGCTCAGTGGTTGCATGTCAACCCAGAAACCAAGAGGTCACCGGTTCGATTCCTGGTCAGGGTACATACCCAGATTGCAGGCTCGGTCTCCAGTGGGGGGTGTGCAGGAGGCAGCCAATTGCTGATGTTTCTGTCATCAATGTTTCTATCTCTCTAACCCTGTCCCTTCCTCTCTCTCTAAAAATCAATAAAAACACACACATATATAAAGAAATATACACAGATACCTGTGCCAGGACATGTAGCTCAACCTATGTAACACGCATGTCCAAAGCCAGGAGACCACATAGTATGGCAGGAAGAACACTGGACTAAGAAGCCTTGGGTTCTAGACCAGGCCCTATTGACAACTCACTAAATAGTCTCAGCCAAGCCCTTTCCCCCATCAATTACACAGAATCTTTTCTTTAAGTGTAACCTCATACGCAAACTCAATATATAAACCTGGTAAAAGCAGAGCTTCTTGGGGAAAGCCAACAGGGGAGGGTTTATTCTTCCCATTTGGTAGACAATGCCCTGAAAGGCTAAGGCCTAGTCAAGGCAACTCAGGAAAAGCCATGTGACCCTCATCAAATTATAAAGAAAAACATAGCCTGTGTCCACACCTCTAATGAGAGCAGATGGCCACACCCAAAATAGCTCCCACACATGTGACCACAGAATCTACACCCCCAGCTGGAGTGTAAATGGAGATGCTGGTGGAGGGAGCAGTCATGACCTTCATTCAGACTCGGGGAGGTCCCTCTCCAGGGCTCTGAGAGCTGGAACAACAAAGCTCCAGAACCTACTTCTTGGAATCGAACCTACAGAAATAATTATGGATGGGAACAAAGATTTAGTTCCAAGGACGCCTCCCCCATGATAGGGGCGGATGAAATACATTGTGGATTATGCAGATGTTGGCACACCTTGCACCATTTAAGTGACGTTGTATAAGAATATGTAATGACGTAGAGAGATGCACTTTTAAGCACGAAAAAGATTACAAAACAGTATGACTATTATCTCAGTTTTATAAAAATATTTCTTTATATATAGAAAATAGAAAGCTGTTAATACTTCAGCCTTGGGAATTAAAGATTTTCCTCCTAGTTTTTGCTAGTTCTTCCTTCCCCCACTCTTTTTTAAAATATGTGTGTGTGTGTATATATATGTGTTGATTGATTTCAGAGTGGAAGGGAGAGGGACAGAGAGATAGAAACATCAACGATGAGAGAGAATCATTGATCGGCTGCCTTCTGCATACCTCCTACTGGGGATCCAGTCTGCAACCCAGTCATGTGCCCTGACCGGGAATCGAACCATGACCTCCTGGTTCCTAGGTAGATGCTCAACCATGTAGGAACCAGATGATAAAATTACTGTGCTGCCGGCATGTTCCCTGACCTAGATTCAAACCATGACCTTCTGTCACCTTGGAGCTCCACTCTGCCTCGAGGCTCCTTTTGTCCCCATGATGTCATTGGTGGTGTTCACAAGAGGCCAGGGTATGACATCAACTTCCTTTCCTCCTCTCTTCCAATTAAATGTTTATAGATACCACTTGGTATTGCAGAAAGAGGATAAAGGAACACGAACCCAAGATCTGCCTAGCTGTGTGGTTTTGGAAAAGTGACTTAACCTCTCTGAGTCTCCACCTCCTTTTCTGCTCATTGGGATACTAACATCTCCCTCCCAGGGCTGGGTGATTGTGAGGGTTAAATGATCAGCGTATGGAGGTGTTCAGGAAATGGTAGCTCCTCTCTGTCTCTGCACACCTGGCACCACCGAGCAGCGGGGTCTCTGAGAGCAGCATTCTGAGGTCCCTTCACAATAGCTCCCCTTTGGCGGTCTGTGGTTCAACCCCCAGACTCCAGTGAGGCCTGCTCACAAACCACCCCCACCACAACCACCCCACTTCCCGTAACCGCCTCTAGAGAGCAAGATGTCGTGTGCTTTTGGGTGACATGTCCCGGCAGCGTTAGGTTCTTCCCCAATCCAGCCTCCTGTCGCAACATAAGGTCACTTTCCTGGACAAACCACTGGCCGCAGCCACTTACATTTTGGCTTCGTAGTCCTTCCACGCCTTCTCCAGATGTTTTTTGGAATCCTGTGGTTTAAAAAGAACAGTTTGCCCATGGGGGCACCTGGGGTGTGGAATCAACAGTACACTTTGCTTCCTTCAGGGGAACCCTGCACTTTTGTGCTCCTCTATGCTGTTCAAGCCATACTCCAACCAGCCCCTGCCCCCATAGCCCTGACTGTAATGTCCCCAACCCCCAATAGAAACTGACCCTATTTCTCAGGGATGAGCCCCTTCTCCCACACGACCTCTTCCCATAGTTGCCAAGAATCAGTTGGGTTTGGTGGGCCCAGGCTCGGGCTGTGGGGAGATTTGGGGGGTCTGCCCCCAAATGATAGAGATCACCATGAGGATAAAGATGGGGAGGATGGAGGTCAAACCCCCCACCCCACCCCAACTTTACCCCACCATTCTCTCCTGCCTGGTGTAGATCATCCTGATATTCGGTAGAGGACAGAAGCACTGAGAAGCTAAAAAGCGTCCCCTATGGTCTCCTACCTAAGGTCGCACAGTAAACCAGTGCGGCCTGGCTGGTCCCTGGCCTAGTTTGCCAGGGCCCAGCTGCTCACACCCTCAGAACAGCCCTGGCTTCGGTGCCCCAGTCAGCCAGGTGAAAAGCTGCCTGTCTGGTTTGGGTGGTTCCCAATCTGGAGTCTAGCCTGGGGCAAGGAGGGAAGCCTCTGCGGGGAGGACAGCTCCTGCCCTGGACCTTCCAGGGCAGCCTTTCCAGGGAGATTATTGTCGCTGTCTGGAGCTCCACTCTGCCTCAAGCCAGGAGCTGCCGGTGCAGAGAAGCAGCCACGCATGGGTCATGCATCGGGAATTCGGGTCCCACACTGGCCCCTCCACTGACTGGCTGTGTGAACTGTAAGCAGGTTGCCTGGGCATGTGTTTCCTCAACTGCAAAATGGGGATGAGAATACCTACAGGACCCACCTCCTAAGGCTGTAAGAATTCCATGAGCTATTGCACACAGGGCCCTGGCAGGCAGTAGGCCGGCCATCCCGGGCTAACCCCAGAGCCAGGCGCTCCTGTCCCCCAAGGATCCGCAATATGGAGTCAGTACTTCTACTGTGACCGCCTTGCTTGGCCTCCTCTGTGGTCCCCTGTCCACCCCTGTCTTGCTGTATCTCACCACCTCTGGGTACCCTTCCTCCCCTTCACATGGAAACTCACCTGTCGCCCATCCCTTAGTTGCCCCTTCAACAGACTGTCCAGCGGGAAAGAGACAATGTTGTTCAGGTTCTGAACCTGGAAAGAGCAGAGACCTTGGGTGACCATCTGCCCAGCCCCAAGGGGCTTGAGTACAGGGAAGCATCATGAGGCAAAGGACATCGCTGGGGGTCAAGGAAGCAGGGGAGAGAAAGATGCAAAGATGGGAAGGTAGAAGGGGGTGGTGCAGTCGGCTTCCCATAAAAGCTGCAGCCCTTAAAGGCGGCCTCAGCACCTCACTGCCCCAGGAACATCCACGATCAGTCCCATCTCTGTCCTCTTGCCAGGAGCACCCTCCCTCCCCTCTCTGACTCTCTGAAGTCCTCCTGTCGTGCCCAGGGGCTCAGGCGGATTGAGTGACTCACCCAGGGTCACACACCTAGTGAGCAGCAGAGCAGGGATTGGAGGCCTCAGTCTAAGCCCCAGTCTCCCCTGTGGTCACATGGGGAGAAGAGAGGAGTCAGAGCTGACCAGAGAGTACCCCATCTTTGGGCTACAGTGGTTGGATCAGGAACAGGCACGTGACCCAAGCCAGCCAATCAGATCCCTTCTGGGACTTTTCTGCCATGGGAGAAAGCCTAAAGAAAGATGCAATCTTTCTCCCAATAAGATATGACACTGAACAGAGACAGGAGAAACTATCAAAGAGAGAGGAGGAGCCTAAAGCCAGTAGCACTCCTGGACTTTCCATTACAAGGGCCAATGAATTCCCCTTTTAAAAATTAACCTCGTTTGGGTTCAGTTTCTGTTATTTGGCAACCTCAGTGGCCTGTCTAATATTTCAGCCCACCTTTCACGGTACAGCCCAGGCCCCCCTCCTCCAGGAAGCCTTCCTGACCACTCCTGCCTGTGGCCTATGCTGACCTCTCCTTTTCGGAACCATGGCAGCACTACTCAGACCAACCTGCTGGATCCTTGAGTCTGTGCCACGCTGGTATTACCTGGTATCAGCCCACGTCAGTTCCTGTCTCTCCCACTAGACTGCGGCTCTCTGAGGCAGAGCCCGACTCTCTTCTTTGTTACCAACTCCTGGTACAATGCCTACCACAGGGTAGACCCTCAGCACACATCAGCTTGAGTGACAGAAGGGAAAGAGAGGTAGAGACAAAGGAGGTCACTAATTCAGCACAACTCAAACACAGAAAGGCCTCTGTGTGTAGGCCAGTGTGCGAGGCCATGCTCCACAAAGAGATATAATGACGGATGGCAATATTAGGTAACACTTACTGAGCCCTTACTCGTGTGATCCCCATTACAACTCTGTGGGGCGGGTGCCATCACTATCCCAGTTTTACGGAGCAGAGACCTGGGGCTCAGGCCGACTGAGTGACTCACCCAGGGTCACACACCTAGCGAGCAGCAGAGCAGGGATTCGAGGCCCAGTCTAAGCCCGAGATCCAGGTACTTAACCACTAAGTCAGTGATGGCGAACCTTTTGAGCTCGGCGTGTCAGCATTTTGAAAAACCCTAACTTAACTCTGGTGCCGTGTCACATATAGAAATTTTTTGATATTGGAAACCAGAGTAAAACAAAGACTTATGTTTTTGATATTTATTTTATATATTTAAATGCCATTTAACAAAGAAAAATCAACCAAAAAAATGAGTTCGCGTGTCACCTCTGACACGCATGTCATAGGTTCGCCATCACTGCACTAAGTGCTTCTTGGAGGTGTGACCCTGCAAGCCCTGGAGGGCACTGGTGGGACTCCAGCCACTAGAGCCGGTCCAAGGAAGCCTGGAGGGCGAGGGGCTTTCCTGGGAAGGGGCAGAGTCAGGCTTGTGGTCAGACGCTGGAGCCAGACAACCCGGGTTCAAATCCAGCTATTTGACCTCAGGCAATTGCTTAACTCATGTCTTAGTTTCCTGGCCTGTGAATTGGGGACAAGAGTACAACCAACCCCACCGAGCTGTGCTCCAGGATTAAGAAGTTAACACTGAGAATCAGGCCTCCACAGGGAAGAGCTTGTACCTCGGGTGGCCTCGAGGCAGGGACTCAAGGACAGAGGAGGAGGCAGTCTCAGGAAGGAACCTGAGGCCACTGGGCCCCCTGCAGAGCTGAGAGGCTTGTTGAGACAAGGCAGGGTGTAGGCTTTGAGGTTGGGAAAGCGGAGGACAAAGAGGATTGAGGGTTGGTGGTGTCATAAACAGGAACCCCAGAGTGTGCCCTCCCTCGGTGGGACTCTTCCCCACTGTGAGATCCCTTCTGCTCCGGGGCAGTCACCACAGAAGACATAGAGGAGGGTGGAGACAAAGAGAAAAGATGTGGGTGAGACGTCAGAGAAGAAGAATGCAGGCAGGTCAGAACTAGAAACGGATCTCAGGTCATGGGTCAGAGGTCAAGGGAGACTAGAGGTCAGTGACAACCTGGGAGAAGGGTGGAAACCAACCCTTTCCTGGCCAGGTTCTTCAGTCCACGAGGTTTACCCTGAGCCTGGGCTGGGGGCTGCCTGAGGAGGGATTAGGGGCCTCACCAGGTTCTTGAAGAGTGCGGCCACCTCGCGGGTGAACACGGCCAAGTTCAGGAAGCCGGTGGACAACTCATGACTGTTTTGGGACAGGTGGCTGTTGCCTAAGGATTCCACGGCCTCTCGGTAATGCTCCTCGTTCTCCACATGGCCTGTGGAGATAGGGAAGGGAGCTCAGAGTTAGCTCCAGGCTGGGGCTGGGGAAGGGGCTGCCTGGCCAGGCTGGGCATCGAGCGGGCTCACTTACCAAGGCCAGAGCTGTGGATGGCTCGCACAGCCTTCTTTATTCTCTGCAGGATGGCCTGGTCTCCCTCCAGCATCTGGAAGCAAATGTGGACAGAGGTTCAGGCATGCCCAGCTGGGAGGGGTGCCTGACTCCATGATCCCACCCTCCAAACAAACATATAGAGTTTCCAGCCCAGCTGGTGTGCTCAGTGGTTTGACCTATGAACCAAGAGATCACAGTTAAATTCCTGGTCAGAGCACATGCCTGGGTTGTGGGCTCGATCCTCAGTAGCAGCCGTGCAGGAGGCAGCCAATCAATGATCCTCTCTCATCACTGATGTTTCTATCTCTCTCTCCCTCTCCCTTCCTCTCTGAAATCAATAAAAATATATTAAAAGGGAAAAAATCGTTTTCTCCGTTACAACCTCCCTCAACATAAACAGATCACCCTCTTCTACCCAGAAAACCATGGACCAGTCCCCCACTCCAGGAGGAACGCAGCTTCTCCCCGATTCCAATGCAGGCTGAGTGAACGTCGAGATCCTGAGACGTGTAGTGTAGTGGGATATGCCAGGCCTGGCTTGACTCTCAACTCTGGCACTAACTAGTGTGTCAACCTAGACAAATCTGTTATCTTCTCTGAGCCTTGGACGCCTGTTCTGCAAAGTACGGATGATACTGTGGACTGGAGGAGTTGCTGAGGGAATTAATGATTTTATGGATATGTACAAAATGCTTAGCAAAAGACCAGAGAGAGAACGTGGACATCTCTACATTCTCGAAAGACATGATGGGGGCCCTGGCTGGTTTGGCTCATGGATAGAGCATTGGCCTGTGGACTGAAGGGTCCCGTGTTCGATTCCGGTCAAGGGCACGTGCCCGGGTTTGGGGCTTGATCCCCAGTAGGGGGCATGCAGGAGGCAGCAGATCAATGATTCTCTCTCATCATTAATGTTTCTATCTCTCTCTCCCTTCCTCTTAAATCAATAAAAATATATTTTAAAAAAGACATGATGGGGGAATGCTTGTTCCCAAAATCCTTGGCTCAGTAAGCAGCCATGTGAGGACGAGGAGGCAGAGGCGGGATACCATGGGTGGGCAGTGAGATCAGAGGGGACACACTCAACACCCCACTGGAGAGAACTGGTGGGACGACATCAGGCCATGTCCAAGTTCAGAGGTTGTAGGACAACTAGCAGACTGGGGAAGGCCAGAAGATATGGTAAGAGGCCGGCCTCCCATGCTCTAGGTGAGCTCATCCCACATGGAAGCTGCCAACCTCATGAAACCCTCATGAAACATATAGTTAAGTTGGAATGTTAGGGTTGCAAAGGGCCCACAGAGCCACAGATTAGGAATCTGAGGCCAAGAGAGGGGAGGGCCATGCCCAGAGTCAAATAGTGGGCAGGCAGCAAGGCTGGGCTTCCAGGGTGCCCCATGACAGTGCTCCATCCACGGCCCCGCCCTGACCTCAGCCCCACCTGTTTTGTCCAGCGACTAAAAGGGATCAGAGTTTCATCTCCGAAGAGTTACTGCAACGTGACAAGAGTTAGCAAACACGTTGGAATGGTGTCTGCAAGGACTGTAAACAATGCTCACAGAGGGCATGCACGGGGCAGAGCTTAGAGGCCCTGTGGCGTGTTCTCGGGAGCTTCTGGCATGTGGGAAGCCTCTGGAGGGAGGGGGTCTGGTTTTGAAGCCCAGCTCCACTGCCCAGATGCTGTGTGACCTTGGGCAAGTTGCCTATTGTCTCTGAGCTCCCTGACCAGCTATCTGTAAAAGAGAGGAAACAGTGCCCACCTCTCAGGGTTGGTATGAGGATTATTTTGTAGGCGATCATGCACATAAAGGGTTTACATGGTGTTAAGCAGAGTGTGTCCTCAATGAACAGAACCTATGATCATGATCAGCAGCTGCTGCTGGTGCTAAAAAGGTCCATCAAATCCTGGATATTTTTCCTATATGGATTAGAAACCTAATATTCTCCTCCCTGAGTATGAACTTCAGATACTTTCATGTTTGGGGCCAGTGGAAACCCATCACAGGACTGAAGAAAGAAAGTCGAGGACTTAGGGAGATTGGGTCATAATTGAATAGCTAAGGAACTAAGACTCTTTTTACTGTGGAGACCCAGGAGAAAGGACACGACATCTCTATAGTTCCCAAAGACCCGGATGGGGAGACACGTGTCCACCAAAGCCCTTGATCCCCACCTTGAAACTTGAAAAGGGAAAGCTAAGAGGTGATCAACTTAAGGAGCGATGCCTTCACTCCAAAAGACAGTACAAGGTAAAGATGTGAACAAATTCCAAAGAGATTTAGAAAACCCTCTAGAACAGGCATGTCAAACTCAAAGGCTAACACGGGCCAAATAAACGAGATATACAGCCTGCGGGCTGCGAGTTTGACATACTTGCTCTGGAAGGTAGATCTGTGTGCCTAGCACACAGAAGATGCTCAACATTGTTTACCTAAATGAATGACAGTTTGCAAAGTCCTGGGCACGGACCTGAGAGGTCTACTAGGTCGATGCTCTAGATGCCTTTTGGGGAATCTTTCCATCCCACGATATCCACTCTGAAAACTGCCGTCCTCTTCTCTAGAGGTGAACGCTTGCTGCCTTGTTTGTTCCAGCGTTGACTGGACCAGGGTGGACACTTGAACCAAAGTAGGCCAATTCGATTCTCTCTCCAAGGACTTTGGAATTGGGCTCTGGGAAGCTAGCTAACTGACTGAACGTGCTTAAGCTGGGAAACCTTGCCCACCATGTGCAAAGGAAAAAGAACAAAGCAGATATATAGAAAGAGGCATGAGACCCATGCTGCCACCGAAAGGCAGGAGAAAAGGGCTGCCCTGGTTTCTGGTAAGTTTCCAGCTCCTGTTACGTTGAATATTCTATCACTGTACAGGCGGGGATGTCACCTTAATCACCCACAAACTGTCCCTTGATAGCTTTGTCAGACATATATCGGGAAATGGCTTCCCAGAAAGAACTAGTTATTGAGTGCCTGCTATGCATTCATAACCTGTGTAAAAGGCACAATCTCACAATGGACACAAGACACTGGGGGGGTGCGGTGAGGGTATGTGCCGGGGCGTAGGGGAGGCCAGGGGAAGGTCAATGGGGAATAAAAGGAGACATATGTACTACTATTTGTAATACTTTAAACAATAGCCCTAACTGGTTTGGCTCAGTGGATAGAGCATCGGCCTGTGGACTCAAGGGTCCCAGGTTCGATTCCGGTCAAGGGCATGTACCTTGGTTGCAGGCACATCCCCAGCGGGGAGTGTGCAGGAGGCAGCTGATCGATGTTTCTCTTTCATCAATGTTTCTAACTCTCTATCCCTCTCCCTTCCTCTCTGTAAAAAATCAATAAAATATATATTTAAAAAAATACTTTAAACAATAAAAAAAAGGCACAATGTCAGCTCTCAGGACATCACTATCTAAGGGCTGAGAAAGAGCCAAGGAAATAGGTACTGGTAAAACAGTGTGATTAGATGAACAAGGAACCAGGGAGCCCACGGGAAGCAGAGCCGTGTCTGCTCAGGAAGAGCAGGGAAGGCTTCCCTTAAGCCAGCGGTTCTCAACCCGTGGGTCGCGACCCCTTTGGGGGTCGAACGACCCTTTCACAGGGGTCGCCTAAGACCATCAGAAAACACATATATAATTACATATTGTTTTTGTGATTAATCACTATGCTTTAATTATGTTCAATTTGTAACAATGAAATTGGGGGTCACCACAACATGAGGAACTGTATTAAAGGGTGGCGGCATTAGGAAGGTTGAGAACCACTGCTTAAGGCTTAAGCTATGGTGCTTGACTCTAGGACTGGACAGGAAGAAAAGAAACTAAGACTGACTGTACTGTGAGGCAGCACAGGGAGCGCTGGGTAAAATGGTAGGATTGCTAGAGGAGAGAGGCTTGCTCTGGGAAAGAATGGGCAAGGAGCCCTAGCCAATGTGGTTCAGTTGGTTGGGCGTCTTCCCGTGCGTGTGCGGAAAGATTCTGGGCTCAAGCCCCAGTAGGGGGTGTGCAGAAGGCAGCTAAATGATGTTTTGCACTCACACTGATGTTTCTCTCTTCCTCTCTCTCCCTTCCTCTCTCTCTAAAAATCAGTAAAAAACAAACAAACAAAAACATTAAAAAAACAACAACTGGGAAACAAACACATACACACACACAAAAAAGGGGGGGGGAAAAAAGAAAAAAAAAGAAATTTTTTTAAAAAACGGGCAAGGAGATTAACATAGTTCACTCATTCATTCATTCATTCATTCATTCCAACAGGCATCTATTGGTGCCTCTTTCAGCCAGGCATGGCCTTCCTTCAAGAGGCTCGCAGACATATAAACACACAAGTGCCTGAAGGGGGCACAAGAGGGGAGAATTCTAATCACCCTCTTCTCAAGAAAATACCTGAAAATCGTTTACACTGGGGTATAAATCATTTACTCTCTCTGATACAATCGGCAAAGACTTAAGCTAAAGAAAAATGCTTTTTACAAGAGTTTATTTATAAAGAAAAATATTTTTAAGGAGGAGATTCTGATCATAGCCTGGGGATGGGAAGGTATTTGGGGAAAGGCACAGAGGTGTCCAGAACGTCTGCAGCGGTGTGTCGCAAGCTGAGGTGCTAGCCCCAGTCTCCCCAAAATAATCTCCCTGCAAGGTAATAGCCCAGTCAGTTCTCCAAACCTCCTCCTCTTTAAAATGGGAGAAAAATAATATAACATGGCGGGAAAAATCCATTTTCCACTTAACTCACAGAGTTACTATGAGACCCACATGAGATCGCAGACATGTGCCAAAGCTTGAGGCATTTGGAAAGAATGAGTATGATTCTTACTGTGGCTTGTTTTCTGCCTCTGTGTGAGATCAGCCCTTATTTCCCATGCCTGAGCCTGAATAGGTTAGGGGGGGGTGGGGTGGGGGGGAATCAGGTCTGGATTTAGGTGGGTCCATTTAACCTCCAATAGTTGTTCTCAAAGTGGGGGTCCCTGAACCAGCAGCATCAACATCACCTGGGTATATGTTAGAAATGCAAATTCTCTAGCTGAATCAGAAAATCTGCGGTGGGCCCAGAAATACTGTGTTTTAACAAGCCTTCCAGGTGAGTCTGATGCATACTAAAGTTTGGGAATCACTGTTCTAATTCAGAGATGCAGTAAATCATCATTGACAAGAGTATGGGGCTGGCCCCAAACTACCTGGTTTTTAATATTTGCTCCTTAGGTACTTGCTATGTGTTCTCTCTGTGCCTCAATTTCCCTCTTCATGAAATGAGGATAATAGTTCCTACTACATAGGGTTGTTGGGGAGATTCAATGAATCCACATAGGTAAAGTGCTTATAACACTAGAGGCTCGGTGCACCACATCCTTGCACTGGGGGGGAGGAGAGGGCGTCCCTCAGCCCAGCCTGTATCTGGCAGGTGGACATCCCTCTCACAGCCTGGGACCCCTTGACCCCTCGCTCCTTACCACCCTCCTGCAGCGGAGGCGGGAGAGGCTCCCGCCACCGCCACTGCACTCGTCAGCCATGAGCCCGGCTTGTGGCTGAGCAGCCCTCCCCCTGTGGGAGTGCACTGACCACCAGGGGGCAGCTCCTGCACTGAGCCTCTACCCCCTGGTGGTCAGTGCGCATCATAGCGACCGGTAGTTCCGCCATTCGGTCGATTTGCATATTACCCTTTTATTATATAGGATAATTTGGTAGCTAGTAATGTTGTCTATTTCAAAATTAAACTCAATTTGGTTTAGGAATTTCTTAACTTTCCTTGAGCTAATTAAAGATACCTCTCCTCACCCCCTCCACCCCCGATAATCCTGCTCAGCAAGATGTGGGAACCGCAGGTACAGAGCGGTGGCCTTGAAACCTCTGCCACTCGGCAGGCACAGAGTGCAAGATATTATACATCCGGAGTGCTGGCTCTGTGCCAGGAATGTTATTTGTCACTCTCCCAGTCACCCTTTGAGATAGGCATCATCATTCAAATTTTAGAGATAGAGCTACCAAGGGAAGGAACATGTCCAGGTATGTCCAGGTCACAGAATGCTGAACAATGGCAGAGGCCTAATTTAAACCGAGGCCTGGCCAATCAACAGCCAACGTTCCTTCCATACCAACAAGCTGCCCCACAAAGGTTAGAGGACATGGCTTTTTTGATCCTGGGACTAGACCTGCTTTGAACCAGAACCCGAACTCCACCACCTCTACCATATCCTCTCATCATCCTTTCAAACTTAGGGGAGGGAGGAAGGGGAAAGAGAGAAAGAGAGAGAGAGACCCATCCAAAGAAAGTGAAGTTGATAACAGTGGTGGGGCCCAGCTGCAAAGCTACAGATCTGTTTTCTCTTTGGTAGCATAGCCCTTGGAGTATTTGCAGCTGGGGCCCCACCACTGCTACAGGTTGGCCCTGGGGAGGATTCCCAGGGCTGTGAGGTGGAAGTTGGGGAGATAAAAACAGATATCAGCTCAACCAGAGGAAGAAGTTCCTAAGAAAAAATAAATGATCCCTGGGAATGAGCAAGCTTCCCATCACTTGAAGTATTTGAGGACTTCAGGTGCAGGAGAATAATTCAGGCACTGGATTTGGGATTAGTATTGACTACCACTTAGATTTCTCTCAAAGCTAAGAGTCCATGGCTCCACGCAAGAGCCTGGGCAGGCATTGGACAAAGACAGGCAAAACACAGAGCCTCAGGGACATGTCTGAACTTGGAAAACCAATTGGAGGCCTTCTGATAGCCTTGCCTGGCTGGTCCTAGACAAAGCCTGAATTCCAGCTGGTGGCACTGCCCCACTCCACCCAAACCATGCACACACGCGCGCGCGCACACACACACACACACGCGCGCGCGCACACTCTCTCTCTCTCACACACACTCACACACACATGCACGCGCACACACACACACACTCACACACACATACACGCACATGCACACGCACACACACACTGCTCTGACTCTCTGGTTTATCTTCTCTGCAGGCAAAAGTCCACAGATGGCAGCACGATGGCCATGCCCAGCTGTCCTGCTAGGAAAGGCCACATGCATGCCACCCCCCCCCAAATCAGGATTCATCAATAGGACCCATTCTTCATTCCTGTGATCTCTCAGAGCCAGCTGTGGTTACTATGACGACCCAGCCAAGGAGGGCAGAGCTGCTAAAGCTAAGGCCTTGGGAATTGCATATTAAATTCCACCATTAGATATTCACGCGTTTGGACTATTATAAGACATAGGCATCACGTTTGTGGCATCCCATGACCATTACAGCTATCATTAATCAATCACAGTCTTTTTCCCACTGACCCTGGGATTTGTTCCTCATTCTGCTAAGACTGCTCTACCTATTACACTAGAATTGGCACAGGAGGTGAAACCTTTATCTTTGCTTTGGACCATGATGTTGTTCCTTGAGAGATGAAGTCACAGAATATTAGAGATAATCTAACACTGCTTCCTCATTTTACAGACTGCAAAACGAAGGCTCAGGTGAGTTTCTTGCCCCAGGTCTCATTGGATATGCAAACACACTAAAAAGGAATACATACCGAATCCTGTACAGGGCTTTACAGTTTGTAAAGCAGTCTGACCCTCACTCTTTAAGACTCACAGCATCCCAATGAGGTTGTCATTGCTTTTGTCCCCATCTGGCTGCTGTTACTCATGAGGCCCAGAGAGGTAAAGAAAGTAGCCTGAGCTCACACAGACAGAAGGTGGGGAGATTCAATGAATTCACATAGGTAAAGTGCTTATAACAGTTGGACCTGGGACCAAAACGATTAGACTATAACTCCCTTGCTCATTAGCAGTCTGTGGGCCCTAGGACAACTGTTGAGGGAAAGTCAATGAAACTTTGACATTAAAAAGGGATCCTGCCCTGGCCAGTGTGGCTCCGTTGGTTGAGCATCCTCCCAGGAACTGAGAGGTTGCAGTTCCATTCCCGGTTAGGGCACATGCCCAGGTTGCAAGTTCAATCTCCAGGGTTGGGGTGCGTTCGGGAGACAACCAATCAATGTTTCGCTCTCTCTCTCTCTTCTTCTCTCTCTAAAATCAATTTTTAAAAAGAGGGGTCCTCCCATGAGGTGGCAGAATACTGGCTCTTTTGATCTTTGATATCCACAAGGAGATTAAATTATATGGACATGTTCAGTGTGAAAATTAAAATATTTTAATAAGCAAACTAAAAGACTTAGAACATTTCTTGAAATGATACATAGAATGCAAAAAACCCAACCCATGGTTTCTCATTTCCACATCCAACTACCAACTTATGGGAAGGCAGGAGATGGAGACGCGTTACACTGCACAGGGATACAACAGCAAGCACAGACTGCATGAAACCACAAGACAAGCCCCCGAGTTTCTTTAACGCGTGGACCGCAGAAGACAAGCGCACAAATGATGGAGCGGGACTCTTAAGAGGCTTAAAAATACATCAACAAGTGGACACACATGGGTCTGACTAGAAAATAAACTTGAAGTTACAACAAAGATGAGATGGCTGGAAATCTGAAAACTGGGTCATTGATGATTTAGGGATTATTGTTAATATTTGGGGGTGCAATAATGGTATTGTAGTTATGTAAACAACAAAAAAGAAGGCCTTACTGCCTACAGATTCACACTGGAATATTTAAGGATGAAATGATATGATATTTGGAATTTGCTTCAAAATAAGATGAGAGGGAGGGAAGCAGGTGGGGATGTGGAGAAGGCAGGATTGGGTTACAGGTAAGTGGCGGGGGGCGGGGGGTTCATCATTCTGTTCTGAATATTTTAAATTCTCCATCATCAGAAAAAAGTTAGAGATAGTAGATGAAAATATAAGATTGGCAAATTATTAGTCATTGAAACTGGGTGAGTCTACCTTTGTGCATGTTTGAAATTTTCCCAATGCTGACTTAATAGACGAAGGCAAGAGGTTAAGTTGGGAACCACTGCACTAAATTACCTGAAACTGGTTCTTGACACCTTAGTGATCTGGCCCCTTTCAATGGGCAGCTGTCTGGGCCTGGCTTTCAACAGAGGATGGGATGGGAGAGAGCGGGTTTGGGAGAAGTCATCCTGAGGGCTGGGGACCGGTGACCAATGGCGGGCCAGGGACAGGAAGGGGAGATGGGCAGGGGTTAGGAGTGATCTGCTGGCTAAAGGTGGCCATAAGCTCCGCGGCCTAAATACAAAGGGGACGCTTAGTAGAAAGAGCACAGGATACAGGGTGTAGAGTGAGGAGACGTGGGTTCTAGTCCAGACTCAGTTCCTTACTAGCTCTGAGACCCTGAGTGAGTCCCAGCCTTTCTAGGCAAATTTGCATCTGCAGAATGGGAATGACAGTCGCTGCTGCTCCAGCCCCCTCCCACTGAGAATCAAGCCACATAACGAACGTTTGAAGCCCATGCAAACATGAAGTGTCCATTCATGTCATGTAAGTTTGCTTTTTCTCACCTACCGGCCCAATCACCAGATCCAGAGAAATGCAGGGAGCCCCACAGGGCCCTTCCTGGGTGGCCAGCAAGGAGGGGAAAGGGTGGGGCTGAGAAGTATTTGCTAAGCATCCCACCTCTGGGCAATCCCAGCTCAGCTCCACTCCCTTAATAGTCTCCAGCATCTCAACTCAGCAAACCGGCTCCTCTCCACCCAGCAGGGCAGAGAGTAAAGTCTCTAACGGAGTCACTGGCACATAGTAGGAGCTCGTTCACACACACCATGTGCAGGGGCTGGGGAGAGAGGGATGTCAGGGCACTGCCCTGAAGGTGCTCACAAGGAGGCAAGGAGACGCTTGCTAAGGGCTGAGGAGGCCTTGAGAACCTGGAGCAGGAGAGAACCTGTGTGGGGGCACAGACGAGGGGCGCCCACCCCACCCCGGGATGAAGTGATGCTGCAGAGCCTTGAAGAATGAGGAGACACTGATGAAGCCAAGCAGGACGGGAAGATGACTCTGAGAGGAGAGGCGCCCCTGCCAAGTCCCTGGGTGGGAGCGCTCAGCACATTCGGGGAACAGCCAGGGCCAGTGGGGGAATGGCGAGCAGTG
>NW_005367431.1:5630342-5636681 GCF_000412655.1 Myotis brandtii | reverse complement strand
CTTTTTCTAAGTACCGGACACGCTTTATAGTATTGCATGGAACCCTGTCAGCAACCCCAGGAGGCTTTACGGAGGAGGAAACTGAGGCCCAGGGAAGTGGAGGCATGTGCCCAGGCTCGCACAACCAGCACGTAGTGGAACCTAAACTCAAAACCAAGATGTTAATCTTTGGAGTCCAAGGTTTTAACCAAAACCTCTACGTGCTACCCCCTCACTCCGACCCCCCAGTGCTCCGGAGCTCCTGACGGTTCTAAACGAGAGGGGTGACCTGATAAATTCTTGTGGTACAAAGATCAACGCTGGGGCTCGGCTGCAGACTCTTGTCGAAGTGGGAGAAAGGGGGTGCCCTTGTCTCCCAGGCATGACAGGGCGATGGGAGCCGAGCCCAGCCCAGCCCAGCCCAAAGCACATCACCCAACAGGAAGGACTCGATTCCAAGCTCTCAGGGTGAGTCCACTTACAAACAGGAATCCAAGCTCCGCCCACGTACCCAGTGCTGGCTTTGGGGCAGGCACCTCGCTTACTCCTCCCCATAACCCTGCGAGGTAGTCATTATCCTCCCCCTTTTACAGAGGAGGAAACCGAGGCTGGGGCAGCTTACGCCACTGGCTCAAGGTCAGGAGGTAGCTCTCGGAAGCATAGCGCTCTCTGCCTCCGGAGCCCTCTCTCACTGCCTCGCTACAGCAAACCCTGAGGCCCACCCCCCCTCCCCGAGCCCCAGTTACCTCCTGCGAGGTAGTCATTATCTTCCCCCTTTTACAGAGGAGGAAACCGAGGCTGGGGCAGCTTACGCCACTGGCTCAAGGTCAGGAGGTGGCTCTCGGAAGCATAGAGCTCTCTGCCTCCAGAGCCCTCTCTCACTGCCTCGCTAGAGCAAACCCTGAGGCCCATCCCACCCCCCGAGCCCCAGTTACCTCTGTAAGGATAGCTGTGAAGATGAAATCAGGTCATATTTTGTCTAATGGTGGATGTTGGGCATCTTGAGAGGCAATGCAGAAACATTGTGAGAGAGGAGGGGTGCTAAATTTTAGGCCTGCCTCTGCCATTAGCCCCTCTGAGCAAGCTTCTTTCTCCCGTGCCTCAGTTTCTCCATCTGCACAACTTAGAGCTGACGAACATGAACTCTAAACACCCTTCGGGGTCAAGGCTCTGGGACTCAGAGTCAAGGTTAATCACACCTGCAAGGCTGCTCCAACCTCAGCCACCCTCAGGAGTAAAAGTCTCCAAGCGGTTTTCATGTGGACAAGCCCGCACACCCAGCACCTGAGTCCAGGCTGGGCCGGTCAGGAGGAGCCAGAAGAGAGCAGGGGTCTCTCCAGCTGCCTTTGGCATCACCCGTGTGGAAGGACCGCCAGCCCTGCCCAAATGGAAGGCCTGGAAGCCAGGACCCAGGCCAGCCCCCGCCTCTGGTGTGACCTCGCTAAGTCTCCTTCCCTCCCTTGCCGGACTCCTCCTCTGGAACTAAGGGGTTGGGCGGGAACGTGGAAGGCTCCTGCCAGCTCTCACATTTATTATTTCAGAATCCCTCCACCTCTCGCTGTTTTCCTTCCTGCACTGTGGAGCCCAAGACTGCCCAAGTGCCCCTCCGTGGGGCCCCCACAGACTTCTCCCCAGCCGGGGAACCTGTCCAGTCTTGCCAGCTCAGCCCCACCAGATGCCCCTTGCAGGGTGGTGGGAAGAGGGGACGGAGAGGGGTTGCAGGAAGGGAGCCTCACCCTCACCATATGCTGAGGCCTCTGCAAACCCAAGTTTCCTGGCTGGGACTTTCCTCAGGAGACGGCTCAGCAGTGATGAGCTAAGAGAGCAAGAACTCCGCAGACAGACCGCCGAAGAGTCTGGTCCGACCCAAGCCTGGCCCCAAGCCCTGAATTCCACCCAGCCCTGGGGAGAGCCCGCCTGCCCTCCTGGACAGAGTGGCAAAGGGTCCCATGACTTCCCATCCTCTGGGCCCCCTTGTAGGCCTGGATGAGTCTCTCCCTGCCCCCCACTTGGACTTGATATCCGTCACTAATCCCTTAAGCCCCAGGCCTGTCCAACTTTTTGCAATTTCCTCAGTTTGCCAGACCTTTACTCATGTTGCTCCCATGGCCTGGGGAGCCCTATCCCATTCTGCCTAGTACACGCTCCATCCTTCCTGACTCAGCTTACAGGTCACCCCTATCCCTACCACACAGAACTGACCCCTCCAGAACTCACCCTGCTGCCATTATGCCACCCTGTGCCCATTTTTATCAGGGCACTTGTGGCCTTATTTACTCCACATGCCTGACTTCTAAAAACTCCAAAATGGCATCACACAGAACTGACCCCTCCAGAACTCACCCTGCTGCCTTTATGCCACCCTGTGCCCATTTTTATCAGGGCACTCCTGGCCCTTATTCACTCCACATGCCTGACTTCTAAAAACACCAAAATGGCAGGGATCGGCTCATTTGCTTCTGCATCCACAGCATCCATGGGGACCGGCACATGAGTAGCCATAAATGTTTGTGGAATGAATGCATGAGTAAACGAATGAATGGATATTAGCAAGGGCCCATGGAAACACAGAAAAGACAGCAGGAGGGGAGGACTCCAGCTTTTATATCACACAGTTCTGAGGTCCAAACCCTGGTTCTCTTAGCCGTGTGACCTGAGACAAGGGACTTAGTTCATCTGAGCCCCCACGTCCCCATCTGTCAAATGGGATAATAACAATCAGTCCTATCTTAAAGGAATGTGAGCAGGCATTTAAGCACCTAGCCCAGTACTGGGCATACAGGAAGGTCTGCATAGTGGCTATCCTGCCCAGCAGATATCTCTGTATTCCCCAGGCCCTGACTCACAACATCCTGGCTGCCCAGTGGAATCGCCTGGAGCACTTAAAAAGTGAGGATGCAGGAATCTCACTTCAGACCTGTTAAATCAAAGTCCCTGGGGAGGGGGAGGAGCAGCCAGGCATCACTAGAGCAGTGAGGTGAAGCACTCCCAAGTGCTTTGCGCTGCCCAAGTCCAAATCCTGCCAGTAGAGTTGTCAGATTTAGCAAAAATAAATACAGGGCATGCAGTTATATTTGTATTTCAGATAATCAGTGAGTAAGTTTTTAGTATAAATATGCCCCAAATATTGCATGGGCATCCTGTATGTTATTTGGCAACCCTGTTTACTAAGTTATTTTATCTCTCTGTGCCTTTGTTTCCTGATGGGGATGATATGAATCAATATATGGGAAATGCTTACAACACTGCCTGGTGTTTGCCATTCCTGTTCTTATTGCTTTTAAAGCAACCCAGATGTCATGGAAGAACCCTGAAAACATCATGCTAACTGAAAGAAGTCAGATACAAAAGGCCACATATTGCCCGGCCAGCATAGCTCAGTGGTTGAGCGTCAACCTATGAACCAGAAGGTCACAAGATTGATTTCTGGTCAGGGCACATGCCCGAGTTGCCGGCTCAATCTCCAGTAGGGGGCGTGCAGGAGGGAGCGATCAATGATTCTCTCTCATCATTGATGTTTCTATCTCTCCCTCTCCCTTCCTCTCAAATCAATAAAAAAAAAAATATTTCTTTAAAAAGGCCACATATCGCAGGATTCCATTGACATGACATGTCCAGTATAAGGCAAATCCATAGAGACAGAAAGTTGCCAGAGCTGGGGGAGTGGGAGCGGAGAGTAACTGCTAATGAACACAGGTTTTCTTTTGGGAGTGATGGAAATGTTCTGGAATTAGTGGTAAGGATTGCACAAAACTGAATAAAGACCACTGAACTGAACACTTGAAAATAATTTAAATGGCCTGGGCAGTGTTGCTCAGTGGTTGAGCATCAATCTACAAACCAGGAGGTCACAGGTTCGATTCCCGGTCAGGGCACATGCTTGGATTGCAGGCTCGATCCCCAGTAGGGTGCGTGCAGGAGGCAGCCAATCAATGATTCTCTCTCATCTTTGATGCTCTATCTCTCTCTCCCTCTCCCTTCCTCTCTGAAATCAACAACAACAAATTTTTAAAAAATAAAAAAAATAGTTGAAATGGTGAATTTTTCTCAACTTTTGAAAGTCTACCTAACAGCAACCCAGGGGATTATGATGTCCAGCCAGGTCTGAGAACTGGGTAGACTCTCAACAAGTGTTTGATGAAGAAATGAATGGATGGGAGAGGCTCGGGCAGAGAGCCTGCCTAGATTCAGCTACTCATTCCTCGACACTTCAAGGTAAACACCATTTCTCTTTTTCCTCTGGTGCCAGGGCTGCACAGACAACTTTAACACTCACTCATCGTATTTACCGCATTCCTGTTGCAATTATCTACTCCTTTTCTTTGTGTGGCTCCTGATCTCTGTAACTATCCATGTGCAGGTGTATTTGTGTTTTTAGTAAAAGGGTTTTTTTTTAAAATATATATATTTTATTGATTTTTTACACAGAGGAAGGGAGAGGGATAGAGAGTTAGAAACATCAATCAGCTGCCTCCTGCACACTCCCTACTGGGTATGTGCCCGCAACCAAGGTACATGCCCTTGACGGAATCGAACCTGGGACCCTTGAGTCTGCAGGCCGATGCTCTATCCACTGAGCCAAACCGGTTAGGGCTAAAAGGGGGTTTTAAAAAGTTATTAAATATCTGTTATGTGCCAGGTATATGCTAGGTTCTTGATCTGTAACCCCCTCAAACAACCTCATAAGATTGTTATTATCACCCCTGATTTACAGATGGGGAAACTGAGATTCAGAAAAGTTGAGTCATTTGCCTGAGGCCATTCAACCAGTAAGAATTCAAACCCAGGTCTGTCTATTTCTTACTGTCTCCATAGACCTCAGCCACTAGCCTGTAAGCTGTGGGTTGTCGATCATCTTTTCATGGATGATTAACATCCTTCCCAGATGTCAATCATCCATGCCCTCAGAACCTACCATCCCACCTTTGTACACAGGGGGTTCAATAAATAGATTTCAATGGATTACTAACCTTGAGTGGGCAAGCAATAGCTCACAATAGTTTTCACTCTGCTCTTCAGCGTTGCCTGGGGAACTTTTGAACTGCTTATTTGTCCAGGCCTTACCCGGGGGAGATTTTGATTCAGTAGATCTGGGTGGAGCCTGAAGTTCTTAAAAGCAGTCAAGGTCAAAAACCAGCTGAGTTAGAGAACTGAAGGCAGCTGTTTCCAGCTCAGCCTCCCATACCCTCCACAGTGAGGCCCAATCACAATGCTCCCCGGACAAACACAGCCCAGAGTCCTGCCCTTGAGTCTCAGGGAACTCACTGTGTCTCCGTGGGCCTCACTGCCCTTCAAAGGAAACTTCCAGCAATAACTCTGTCTGAGGACTAGACAAGCAGATGTTTTATCGTGCTTCACTTTACTGTGCTTTACAGATGTTGCTTTTTTTTTTACAAATTGAAGGCAAGACCCAAGACCAGCAAAAATTTTATAGCTCACTTTAGTGCCAAACTCACTTTATTGCAGTGGTCTGAAATGAACCCTGAGTATCTCTGAGGTCTGCCTTTGGGGGAAAGCATTTTTCTTTTGCTCTGACTTCAAGTTCCCAAGCCTGCCTATGTCATCTCGTTGCCAGAAACACCTCAACACCAGACAAGGAATTAAGCACGGAAGACAGAAATTTGAGGACAGGGGTGGATGGGGGACGATGACTTTGGGACACTGAGCTCAAGGCTGACAACTCCAGGGAGACTCTCTGCCCTTGTGCAGAGCCAGCCTGGTAGGGGAAGAGGCTGGGCTCAGCAGAGCTGGGTCCTAAGTCCATCCTAGAGAACCCCCTTGGCCCAGGTCCCTGATTGCCATCCATGTCTCTGTTCCCCTATGTGTGTGTGGGGGGGGAGAACTTCTCATCTGCCCCCTCCTGAAATCAGTCCAGGCTGGTGTGGAGGGAAAACAGCACTAAATCTGTTAAGGTCATCGATGACCTCCCTGTTGTCAAAGCCAGGGGTCATGTCTGTCATTTCCTTATTTTATTTCTGGACACGTAGGCAGCATGTGAGGGAGCTCTCTCATCCCAACATCCCTCTCCTGGCTTCTGAGGCACTGTACTCGCTTGATTTCCCTCCTTCCTCACTGGCAGCTCCTTCTCAGTCTCCTTTATCAACTCCTCTTCCCATCCCAACCTCTCAACACTGGAGCTCCCCGGAGCTTGGGCCTGGGCCCTCTTCATTCCTCTCCCTGGGTGATCTCATCCATTCCCACGGCTTTAAACACCAGCTAATTCAATGTATGCATATGTGGTTCATGGACTGCCTGCCTGAGCATCTCCTGTGGTTCTGGTTAAAATGCAGATTCCCAGACACCCTCCTGCATGCTGGCAAACCTGCCAAGGTTTGCCGCTGCTCCCCCCCCCCCCCCCCC
>NW_005367431.1:5628509-5630330 GCF_000412655.1 Myotis brandtii | reverse complement strand
CTTCTTCTTTTTCTTTCTTTCTTTCTTTCTTTTTTTTTTTTTTGGCACTATGGGAAATTACTTCCTGCACAAATCTTGGCTGAGTTTGCCACCTAGGAGAGCTAATAAGATCAAATGCTTGCTTTTCCAGCCTCTCTTGCAGCTAGGGTACAGGTGTATGAGCTAGGCTTGGCCAATAAGAGGCACTCACTACAAACTTTGAATTAGGAGCCAGAGAGAGTAGAAGACCCATTCTTATGCTGGTGGCAACAGCAGTGAAGGTGCCCAGTCTCCAGGGGATGGTGACAGTGCAAGCTGTGACATTTAGTGTGTAGTAGCAGCATCCTGGCCAAACTGGCTCAGTGGAGTGATTTTGGCTGAGATCCTGCCTGATGCCTTACCCCAGTCTCCAGCTTCCCAGAAATTCTGCAAACTGCTGAATATTCCCTTTGAATGAACTCCTTTTCTGTTTAAATCAGCTCAGGTTGGTTTCTGTTACTTGCAAGAAGAAGCCCAGGTAAGATACAGCTACTGAATTGGACTCTCTGGGAATGGTGCCAGGTGATTCATACACAGAGTTTGAAACTCAGTATCTCAATGCTGACAACTCTCAAATGTGTATCTCCGGTCCACTCCTTTGATCTCCAAACTCATATATCCAAGTGCCTGCTTGACATTTCTAGTTGGATGTCTCAAAGTCCTATAAGATGTACAAACAGAATTCTTGACTTTCCCTGAAACCTGTCCCTCTCCCAGGTTCCCCCTTCTTAGGCACTCCCCGATTAGGAATTTGGGAACCATCTTGACCACTTCCCACATGTACTCCATTAACAAATCTTGATGTTACTACAGTCATGTATCACTTAACAATGGATATACATCCTGAGAGATGGGTCGTTAGATGATTCTGTCGTTGTGCAAACACCATAGAGGGCACTTACACAAACCTAGGTGGCATAGCCTACTACACACCTAGGCTATATGGTCTACCCTACTGCTTCTTGGCTATAGGCCTATCCAGCATGTTATTGTACTGAATACTTAGGCAATTGTGAATGCACTGTTACAACATCAGAACAGCTATGATGTCAGTAGGCAATAGGAATTTTTCAGCTTCATGATAATCTTATGGGACCACCATCACACCCAACAGGGGGCGTGGAGGAGGCAGCCGATCAATGATTCTCTCTCATCATTAATGTTTCTCTCTCTCTTCCTCTCCCTTCCTCTCTGAAATCAATAAAAATATGTTTTTTAAAAAATAACATAAAGATGGAAGAGGACTGAAGCTATGGGTGTGGGTGAGATTGCCTGGGGAGAGAGGCTAGGATGCGAACAGATGAGGACACAGGACCAAACCTAAAGGAAGGCCTTGACCGGGAGGATGAGCCTTCCTGCCACTGGTCACAACGTGCAATTACTGATTTGTCTGTTTGCTGCTTGTCTTTCCCAGAACACTGTGAGCCCAATGCAGCAAAGACTGCATCTCTTTAATGAGCTGTGTGTTACCCAGTGACTAATACAGGGCCTGGCCAGGAACAGTCCCCAGGCACTATGCTGGCTGCTGTGTCCCTCGGCAGGACCGGTTTCATCCATTCCAACATGACTGGGTCCACTGGTCTCTACAAAAAGCCCAAATGCTTTATTGACACTCAAGGCCCTCCAAGTCGCGCTGTATCCCCTGAGATCTCCAATCTATCTTTTTAATTCCCTTACACTTGAGCTTTCCAAAGTGGGGGTTCATCTACACCTGGACAACCAGGTGGGCACAAAACAGGATGAGCACAGTGCCTCTCCCTGATCCTAGGTTGTGCCAACCGAAGCAGAATTGCCATGGACATC